>NC_068322.1:466999-469579 GCF_025860055.1 Xyrauchen texanus | reverse complement strand
CACACGGAGGGTCTTCTGAAGTGCAGCAGCGGGTTTCTGTCCCTCGGGCTCGATTCAAATCACAGTGTGCTCCCTACCTAGGCAGCACAAACGAGTGCAGCATTTCTGAGCATCATCAGAATTCCGACCTTTGTGTCACGCAAAATCGCCGCCGTGTAGAACCGGAAGTCGTGTTTGATGTTCAGATGTGCAGCGCGCGCCTGTAGTGCATATACACGCTGTGCACTATCTAGGCAGCTCAGACGGTGTTTGAGACGCAGCCGTCTGTCGCCCCGCCCTGAATCTCTGAACATAAGACGACTGAATAAACCTGCTGTATTACATCTTAAACATGATAAAAATGTAATTTAACACACAGAATCAATAAAGTCTGTAAAATACTTTTGAGTTGAGATCAGATCTTATTATTAAAAGCATCTTTTAGTTGAATATTGGGCTCCTATGTCTCATACAGCTTTATGTTTGGATCAAATGAGAGGAAATAAATCAGAAATGTAAACATCACAATGGAATATTTGAGTGTGTTACATTTAGCTCCAATAATCTTAAACATATCATTAAAGCTTAAAGGACAGTACACCCCAAAATACAAATCCTCTCATCATTTACTCACCCCCATGTCATCCCAGATGTGTGTGACTTTCTTTCCTCTGCAGAACACAAATGAAGATTTTTAGAAGAATATCTCCAGAACTTTGAGTTTAAAAAGCACATAAAGGCAGCATAAAATTAATCCATAAGACTCCAGTGATTTAATCCATGTGGGTGAGAAACAGATCAATATTTAAGTCCTTTTTTACTATAAATTCTCCTCCTGCAAGCGATACGCATGAATAATGCTAATTAAAAAAATAAAATAAAATAAAATAAAAAAAGAGGAGAGAAAGTGAAAGTAGAGATTTATAGTAAAAATGACTTGAATTTTGATCAGTTTCTCACCCACACCTATCATATCACTTCTGAAGACATGGATTAAACAACTGGAGTCTTATGGGTTACTTTTATGCTGCATTTATGTGCTTTTGGAGCTTCAAAGTTCTGTTCACCATTCACTTGCATTGTATGGACCTACATATTGATCTGTTTCTCACTCACACCTATCATATCACTTCTGAAGACATGGATTAAACCACTGGAGTCTTATGGATTACTTTTATGCTTCTTTTATGTGCTTTTGGAGCTTCAAAGTTCTGTTCACCATTCACTTGCATTGTATGGACCTACATATTGATCTGTTTCTCAACCACACCTATCATATCACTTCTGAAAACATGGATTAAACCACTGGAGTCTTATGGATTACTTTTATGCTGCATTTATGTGCTTTTTGGAGCTTCAAAGTTCTGGTCACCATTCACTTGTATTGTATGGACCTACATATTGATCTGTTTCTCACCCACACTTATCATCTCACTTCTGAAGACATGGATTAAACCACTGGAGTCTTATGGATTACTTTTATGCTGCATTTATGTGCTTTATGGAGCTTCAAAGTTCTGGTCACCATTAACTTGCATTATATGGACCTACAGAGCAGAAATATTCTACTAAAAATCTTCATTTGTGTTCTGCAGAAGAAAGAAAGTCACATCTGGGATGACATGAGGGTGAGTAAATGATGAGAGGATTTTTATTTTTGGGTGTACTGTCCCTTTAAATGTCTTGATCAAGAGTCTGACAGGACTGAAACATGCTGGAGTTGGAACCTACAACGTTTCAGTTCGCAGCTCAGATCTTTAACCACTACACCACACTGCCACGGATTAAATTAGGAACAGAAACTGGTCAAAACCACGTTTCATGCTTTCACATTTCAGGAAACATGATTCAGCAGAGTTGAACATCTGTCTCTCTCGACCATTAAAGCAGAGTCTGATATTCTCTCACCCAGTTCTTTTATTATGGGAACCATTAACCATCCTTTAATCACACACTGTCGGCCATAAGAGCTCCAGCCGCACATACATTATGCATGTGTGCGTTTATATCCTCAGTATAGCATCATGAGCAGACAGACAGATATGGGAGCAGGGCGACAGATGCTGACTGCTGACTCTTACCAGCAACAGAGCAGATTTACAGCCGCTGGCCAATCACACTCAAGCTCCACCTTTCTTTTTTCCCCTGATATAAAAGCTGCTTTGTGATTGGCTGATGAGCTTCATCTCAGTGATGGCATGTGGACAAAGACTTTCACTGATCAGCTTAGCCTACACAACACACAACATGTACAATGACGCACTTATTACACACGCTTACAAGAATCATGAGTGTGTGTTGCATCATAAACATACATTATTAGTTAAATATAGTTTAATACTCAATCTTTAAACACATCTTGAGATCTCTTAGATCAGATTTGCGCTCCTTTGAGTGTTTGAACACAAGAATGTAACACGTGTTTGTGTTGTTCTGCTGAAGTGTTTCTTCACTGTATAAACTGTGTGTTGCTCACACAGCTGAAGTGCCACTTACTGCCCTCTGGAGTAAACAGGTGGTACTACAAGCATTTCTCAGGACTCTTCCTTATTATGGTGCAATTAATTACGTTAAGTGTGTGTGTGTGTAAGTGTGTGTGTG
>NC_068322.1:461999-464499 GCF_025860055.1 Xyrauchen texanus | reverse complement strand
TGTGACTCTACCCTCCCTAGCAACTGGGACAATTTGGTTGCTAAGGAGACCTGGCTGGAGTCGCTCAGCACGCCCTGGATTCAAACTCGCGACTCCAGGTGTGATAGTCAGTGTCAATACTCGCTGAGATACACAGACCCTCCCTAGCAACTGGGCCAATTTGGTTGCTAAGGAGACCTGGCTGGAGTCACTCAGCACACCCTGGATTCAAACTCGTGACTCCAGGTGTGATAGTCAGCGTCAATACTCGCTCACATACACTGATACAGAATGCTTTAATGATATAGTTTAATGCGCCTTTTTCGTGCAACAGCCCTTCGTCAACGAATGTTTTCGTCAGTTATTCCACTGGCAAGATTAACACTGCATGAGGTTGTTTTCGGGTGTACTGTACCTTTAAAGGGCAGAGGGTAAAATCTCAGCAAACACAATGAGTGACGACAGAGTTCATCAGGAGTGACAGCGTTCACTCAGTCTGTTCTTCTAACCGCTGCAGCGCACAAGCGTTTAGATGAAGAGCTTTAAACGGCAGCAGGATACAGTACTGATATCATCAACACTGCTGGCAAATCCATGACATACTTGACGGCGATGCCAAAGACACTGGCTGTACACAACTCTACCATATAAGGACCCTACAGAAGACAGAACACATGAGAGTGAGAATACAGTGCTGCTGTGCATCAACAGTCTTAAAGATCCTTCAACAGTGTTTGTAAAACACTCAACAGAGAGGTCTCTTGTGATCCTCTGTTCTGATTGGTCCAGCAGAATACTCAACAGAGAGGTCTCTTGTGATCCTCTGCTCTGATTGGTCCAGCAGAACACTCAACAGAGAGGTCTCTTGTGATCCTCTGCTCTGATTGGTCCAGCAGTACACTCAACAGAGAGGTCTCTTGTGATCCTCTGTTCTGATTGGTCCAGCAGAACACTCAACAGAGAGGTCTCTTGTGATCCTCTGCTCTGATTGGTCCAGCAGTACACTCAACAGAGAGGTCTCTTGTCATCCTCTGTTCTGATTGGTCCAGCAGAACACTCAACAGAGAGGTCTCTTGTGATCCTCTGCTCTGATTGGTCCAGCACAACAATCAACAGAGAGGTCTCGTTGTGATCCTCTGCTCTGATTGGTCCAGCAGTACACTCAACAGAGAGGTCTCTTGTGATCCTCTGCTCTGATTGGTCCAGCGGAACACTCAACAGAGAGGTCTCTTGTGATCCTCTGCTCTGATTGGTCCAGCGGAACACTCAACAGAGAGGTCTCTTGTGATCCTCTGCTCTAATTGGTCCAGCGGAAAACTCAACAGAGAGGTCTCGTTGTGATCCTCTGCTCTGATTGGTCCAGCAGTACACTCAACAGAGAGGTCTCTTGTGATCCTCTGCTCTGATTGGTCCAGCAGAACACTCAACAGAGACGCCTCTTGTGATCCTCTGCTCTGATTGGTCCAGAAGAACACTCAACAGAGAGGTCTCTTGTGATCCTCTGGTCTGATTGGTCCAGCAGAACACTCAACAGAGAGGTCTCTTGTGATCGATCCTCTGGTCTGATTGGTCCAGCAGAACACTCGACAGAGAAGCCTCTTGTGATCCTCTGCTCTGATTGGTCCAGCGGAACACTCGACAGACAGGTCTCTTGTGATCCTCTGCTCTGATTGGTCCAGCGGAACACTCAACAGAGAGGTCTCGTTGTGATCCTCTGCTCTGATTGGTCCAGCGGAACACTCAACAGAGAGGTCTCGTTGTGATCCTCTGCTCTGATTGGTCCAGCGGAACACTCAACAGAGAGGTCTCTTGTGATCCTCTGCTCTGATTGGTCCAGCGGAACACTCAACAGAAAGGTCTCTTGTGATCCTCTGCTCTGATTGGTCCAGAAGAACACTCAACAGAGAGGTCTCTTGTGATCCTCTGCTCTGATTGGTCCAGCAGTACACTCAACAGAGAGGTCTCTTGTGATCCTCTGTTCTGATTGGTCCAGCAGAACACTCAACAGAGAGGTCTCTTGTGATCCTCTGCTCTGATTGGTCCAGCAGAACACTCAACAGAGAGGTCTCTTGTGATCCTCTGCTCTGATTGGTCCAGCACAACAATCAACAGAGAGGTCTCGTTGTGATCCTCTGCTCTGATTGGTCCAGCAGTACACTCAACAGAGAGGTCTCTTGTGATCCTCTGCTCTGATTGGTCCAGCGGAACACTCAACAGAGAGGTCTCTTGTGATCCTCTGCTCTGATTGGTCCAGCAGAACACTCAACAGAGAGGTCTCTTGTGATCCTCTGCTCTGATTGGTCCAGCGGAACACTCAACAGAGACGCCTCTTGTGATCCTCTGCTCTGATTGGTCCAGAAGAACACTCAACAGAGAGGTCTCTTGTGATCCTCTGGTCTGATTGGTCCAGCAGAACACTCAACAGAGAGGTCTCTTGTGATCGATCCTCTGGTCTGATTGGTCCAGCAGAACACTCGACAGAGAAGCCTCTTGTGATCCTCTGCTCTGATTGGTCCAGCGG
>NC_068322.1:451999-456999 GCF_025860055.1 Xyrauchen texanus | reverse complement strand
TAAACATGATAAAACGATATTTCCATTAGAACAGACGGTCACTGAGATTCAACATCACATCATCTGATCTACTGATTTAACTGTACGTCTTTTTTATTTCTCCTGGGGAATTTTAGGAGAAACATCCGAGACTAAGTTGACGAAGTTTAAAGTAACAGTTCACCCAAAAATGTAAATTCTGTCATCATTTACTCACCCTCATGTTGTCCCAGATGTGTGACTTTCTTTCTTCTGCAGAACACAAATGAAGATTTATAGAAGAATATTTCAGCTCTGTAAGTCCATACAATGCAAGTGAATGGTGACCAGAACTTTTAAGCTCTATAAAGCACATAAATGCAGCATAAAAGTAACCCATAAGACTCCAGTGGTTTAATCCATGTGTTCAGAAGTGATATGATAGCTGTGGGTGACACCTACTATATAAATTTTTTACTATAAATCTCCAGCTTTGACCAGCCCCCTCCGGTAGGTGGATATATGCAAGAATGTGAATAGCTAAAAAACAAAAAAAGAAGAATGTGAAAGTGAAAGTGGAGATTTACAGTAAAAAATGACTTAAATATTGATCTTTTTCTCACACACACCTATCATATCACTTCTGAACACATGGATTAAACCACTAGAGTCATATGGATTACTTTTATGCTGCCTTTATGTGCTTTATGGAGCTTCAAAGTTCTGGTCACCATTCACTTGCATTGTATGAACTTACAGAGCTGAAATATTCTACTATAAATCTTCATTTGTGTTCTGCAGAAGACAGAATGTCACATCTGGGATGACACAAGGGTGAATAAATGATGACAGAATTTTCATTTTTGGTGTACTGTCCCTTTAAATGAAACAAGGTATTAAGTCTCTTGAGCTCCTGAGAATCTCCAGTATCTCTGGCCTTCACAAAAGTTCAGAAGAAATATAAAATTACTTTCCTTCCCCTCGGAAATGAGAATAATAAATTAGATGGAGAGTCGGTACACTGCGTCCTTTAATAAAAACAATAGAAGTCTGGACCACATCAGAGCGAGAGAGAGAGAGAGACTAAAGGGACCTAAGGACTCTCTCTCTCTCTCTCTCTTCTCACAGACACAAGAAAACGAAATCCTGTGAGTAGTTTTGTGCTGTTTGTGCGGTTAAACTAACACACGTGTGTTTTGATCACATGATCACATCCAAACTATTACATAAACGTTACTGTGAATAGAAACATTTGATGCTTAAACGTCCTTAAAACAAGATACGTTTACTTGAGAGCCACAATGATATATGATATAAGAGAATATATCTGAACTTATGACTATTTCTGAACAACAATATGAATGTAAGTTTCGATACTTCTGCTGATTATGAAAGTGATGTTATCGTGCAACTGTGATCTAATTTTAAAGTTGTGCAGCACACAATCACATTACAGCATCCATAATGAACAACAATATGCATCTTATTCTTCAATTAAACTGGAGCATTTACATGTTTACACTTGAATGTGCAACACTTCTGTTATATTAGCAGAAGTTTTACCATACATGACACTTCTGCAGCAGCTTCAACACTCACACACACACACACACACACACACACACACACACACACACACACACACAACAACAACAACAACAACCGCCATTCGGTGTTCTGCATGGCGGTGACGTCACCACGACGCTTGTGGCAGGCTATGTGCACGTTAAGGCCACGTGAAGTGTCGAACGCCCGCTGGCAGGAGGTCACGGACAGATCCAACAGGTCGACTGACTGAGACGACTGGCTGATGCACCACCTGTGCCCCCTACTGTGCCAACTTGCTGTGCTTTAGCCACCCTGCGCTCTGCTCGTTGTTGTGAGCTGCCGCTCCTCTGCCCTCCGTTGTTGTTGGAGGGCGACTGCCTCCAACTGGCCAGCAGCATCCTTCACAAGCCTCCTCCAAAGAGGCCGATCTTGAAATCGCTGGTACCAGTCGTCGGCAAGTCCACTCAGCTCCACATCCTCCTGTACCACATCACTCCATCTCTTCTCCAGCCCATGCCGCGCCCGCTTAGCCCCCTCTATCCGGCCGAACAAAAGCTGTTTAGGTATGCGGTGGCCGGGCATGCGGGCTACATGACCCAGCCAACGCAACCTTGCCTGCCGGAGGAGCTCACCGATGGGACTTTGTCCGCATCTTTCAAAGACTTGTGAGCGCCTCACACAATCCAGCCTGGTTAAACCCAGGATGGTTCTTAGGCAGGCCAGCCTAAATGTTTCTAGCCGGCGATGATGTTCCATTAGGGGGGTCCACACAAGCATAGAGAAGGGAGGGAATGACCGTGGCCGAGAATACCTGAAGCTTTGTGCGGAGCGACAAACCGGTAGCTTCCACACAGCGTTACGCAGCCGATGAAAAGATAATGCCGCTCGACTGATTCGGAGTGAGACCTCTGCTGTCAAACCGGAGCTGGTCATAAGCACACTGCCCAGGTATGGAAAACACTCCACTCTCTCCACAACTGCCCCATCACCAATTGGGAGCTGTGGGGGTGTAGTGTCTGATGGTACATAATAACCAGGAAGGTGCTTAGTTTTGGTTGGGCTGATGGTAAGGCCCCATCTCTTAGTGGCACGCTCCAGGTTCATCAGCAGCGCCTCCAACTCCTCCTCTGAGTGAGCAGCAATCACCAGATCATCAGCATACATAATGTGGTTGACCAATAGGGAGCATCCCTTGACCGCACCCGGGCCTTCAAGTATCCAAAGTAACCTGGGGCTCACAGCTTCCCACACCTCGCCGCCACGCTCCCACGCTGCCTTCATTCTCTTGTTCAGAAGAAGAGCCACTCCCTGTTGTTTGGCAGTCTCCTGCCCCGAGTAGAGGACTGACCACCCCTCATAGTGGCAAGAGCCAGAGCCGGTCCACCGGACCTCCTGAACACCACAGAGATCCAGGCGGTACCGGTCCAGCTCCCGACAGAGGAGTGGCAGCCTCTCCTCCGCTGTGAGCGTTCGAACATTCCACGTGGCCATCCGTAGTGGATTTTTGTTGTTTCTGGAGGAGCCCCGAGGGTGACACACGCACACAGACACACACACACTAAAAGAAAGAAGCGACTTCAAGGAAATCAACGTCACGCTGTTGTGTCATGTGACATGGTGCGGCAGAAGTTAACCCTTAAATGACAGTGTAAAGTAAACAGCATTTAGTCAGTTTAAATTCATTTAAATTATGCGCTATGCATACATCGAAACCAAAATACAACATGCACACATGTGGACACAGGGTCGCAAAAGATTAAAGCTTAAAAGTTGGACATAACATTGCAAATATTTTTCACATTCTTTACTGTACACCATACTGCCTAACATATGCTCCAATCATCGTACAGATCGGAAAGGTCATTATTAGAATACAACAAATAATGTGCCCCTCACTTACCAAATATCTATCAAGTAAAAGCAGAGAGAAACGATTAGAACGAGTCCAAATACAATGTGAAATTAATCTTGGAGAAAAGCCGACGCTACCTCAGATATATCTTTTTAGTATTCTGGGATGGACTCTGGTTACAGTGCTGAACTAATCACAGACGTTGTTGTCTGCGTTGATGCAACAACACATTGTTACATTAATCGAAAGATGCACGCCAGGCTACGCCGTAGGATTGATCAGGACTATGAATCGACCTTTACTCATCAGGAGGGTGAAATTGAGTTTTATTAAGCATCAAGTGTTTGTGGTGCTGCCTGTTGTGTCTAACAGCCAATCCACAGAGAGAACTGTCTGTCTGTCTGTCAGTAAGTGTCTCACTGCACAGATATGTGCTCCGAGAGTGAGACAGCGACACGAGTTCTCATCACAGGTACTTCAGCCCACACACACTCTACCACCTCCAAACACATCTCAGAGAATTTATAAGAGCTTATTACAGTCAATTACTGTGTGTGGAATGATACTTAAAACCAAACATGTGGAGAGAGAGACAGAGAGAGAGAATCGGTGTCACCACTCAGCGAAAGAAAAGTCCCTTTAAGGCTCGTCTCACATTATCTGGACATTTCTGCAGATTGAAATAGATGAAGCCACAAAAGACTGAACAGTGCCCACCTTTTTAGTCATCTTGGTTCCAGGAGTATTTAATATATTGCCATTTAAAAGGGATTTCATAAAGGAGTTGTGCGCCATAGTAACCGACTCTGAGGTGAATCACAACATTACAAATTTTGATTGGAAGCTTAAAAGTATTTTGAAAATCAGAGGGGTAGCACCGCAAGTAAAGACGTGGACTACCACCCCCGATCTGTTGAAGATCAGTGTGAAAATTGGGGCTAGCTGATCAGCACAGGATATTGGACAAGTGGGTGAAACACCATCTGGGCCATGTGCTTTCTTTGTCTTTTGTTTCCAGAAGACCCGGCACACATCATCTTCACATATCTTAAGCACAGGTTGTGTAGCAGGAGGGGAGTGCAGGAGGTGTTGGTGTTTGTGTCAAAGCGGGTTTGGGGTGTGAGACGGCTTTTCAAATCTACAGTAAAACACATTCAGGTCGTAAGCCAGCTGTTGGTTCCCTACAGAGTTGGGGGATGGTGTATTGTAGTTGGTAATGACTTTCAGGCCTCTCCACACGGATGCAGGGTCATTAGCTGAAAGCTTCTTTAGCTACTTTGATCTCTTTTGTCAGTGTGTTTCTGGCCTAACTGTACAAGATTTTATCCCCACTTCTGTGAGCATCCTCCTTGGCCTGACGGCGCTGCCGCTTTGCCATCAACCATGTTTTTTTCATTGTTGCACGTTAAATAAGTCCAAGTAGGAATGCACATATCCTCATTGAAACTGATATATAATGTAACAATATATCTGTGATCTTGTCTGGATTGGTGTCTTCAGCCTGAAAAACAGTCTTTTACAGTTTACAGTCTTTACTACAGTCGTGAGTTTGAATCCAGGATGTGCATGGGGTAACTAAATTGGCCCAGTTGCTAGGGAGGGTAGAGTCACATGGGGTAACCAAACTGGCCCGGTTGCTAGG
>NC_068322.1:431999-441999 GCF_025860055.1 Xyrauchen texanus | reverse complement strand
CGTGGGCACTGGACAGCATATTGCTTGTGTATAGCGCCTTACCCATCCCCTGAACAAAAACGTCCGCTTTTACCCCCAGTCGAGTTCACGAAGTCATGGACCCTGGATGTCCTTCCTCCCTAGCCCTTTGGTTCGCGAACTTGGCGGAGGAGTTCGCAGCCAGCCCCACTATGGGGTCTAATTGCCCTGTACTGGGATAGGTGCTCCACAGGTGCCAATTACTCCAGTAACCACTGTGATGTATATTCTGCGGAACGGTCTCCCTGTCGGTGGACCCGCGTCTCCCTTGGTTGCTGTGTTTGTAGAGTTCCCACCCTTTATGGACCTAGCACCATGCCTCTTCCATGTGGGGCTGCTGAGCCCATGTGTCGTATTGCCACATGTTGACCTCCCCTTTTGGGTAGGATGTGGTCTCCACAGGGAAAGAATAGGAAAGGAAAAGAACACCTTCCCCGATGCATATGATAGCTTTAGATGGCCCCAGCCGAATCGAATACACTGGAGAGAAAAAATATAGATAATGCTAGTTAGGGGATGTGGGTAACTACATGACGTCTTTTGGGTCGTTGGGGGAGATTACGTGCAGACTGATGCTCCTGCTATTATGCACGCATCAGCAGTTCACGTAATTCGGTTCAGCTGTTGTGGTGTTTTTATATAGGGACCCCTAGTGTCACTACATCGACACAACGTCGAGTGAGTGATAGAAGGGGAACGTCACGGTTACTGTCATGACCTCCGTTCCCTGAAGGAGGGAACGAGACATCGTGTCCCTCTTGCCACAACGCTGTACTAGCCGCTGAAATGGCCGGACATAGTCTCAGATCTCAGCACAAAACCTGAATGAAGTGGGCATGCCATCTCCTTTTATTGTTAGTTATCTTATCTGTATCGGCAAAACTATCGGTTGACCTCTACATCATACATGGAAGTCAAGGTTTACTTATATAGCACATTTAGAAGTTGACACAAAGGGCTCCACAATAGAAGATATCCACAAACATCCATGTTAAACACATTTCAGTTTACTGCCTGCTTCTGTGCCCTCTGTCTGTGGATCTTTACCGCACATGTCGATGGACGCTGTTCACACATGCAATTATTTCTGTTTATTAAAGCGTGAAGGGGAGGTGGGAAGCAACTGAAGGCAATTTTATCCTCATATAGGCGGCAAAATGACATCCTCTCATAAATATACAGTATATACAGGGTTATATATTGTAACAGCTGGAAACATTTACATTTAAACGAAATAAAGACAACTTCTGTGGCCTGACAACAGCACTTAATTACTATCTATACATGCGTGTGTGTGTGTTGTCAGCTGCGCAGCATATACGTGCCCGAGCGAGTGTCTGTCAGTGAACAGGGTTCTGGGAAGCGTATACAGGGTCATATACAAAGGTCATGACATTCAGCTAGAGGAAGTGACCCATTGACCTTTTGCAGAAAATCTGTTTATGGTTTAAACAATCAACCAGAACAAGAAACAACAGATAAACAAACAGTCGGTACAGGCCGAAGATACACAGATGATATATTTAATAAATAGCTAAATACAATCCAAAGGTAGATATTTCATGTCAACTGAAATGTTGGATTCTGTTATTACTTTATCTGAAAAAAGATACATATAAATGGTGATGAAAGCATAAAATATTAAATGTCATGAATCAAGTTTTTACAGAGTTATCCGTTATTTTGTAGAGGGGGGTCAAAATGACAATTTCTGCCTATGGAGCAAAACTACAGGTCAATAAACTAACCTTAAGAAGCTGCCAGTGTCATGATTTCATGTTTACACAGAGATATGTTGATGTATTACTAAAATCAGTTGACTTCAGCACCTCTTGTTGCTTTAGATCCCAATGGTGCGAGTCCAAAAATGGGGAAAAACACTATTTTTGTGTCGTTTTTTTCAAAGTTGAAGTGTCTATAACTCCAGAAGTATTAAATATATCTTCATATCCTTTTAGAGTTTTGTTCAGAATAAACTTTTCTTTTTGTATCTTCATATTTAAGGCCCTATATGGTTAAATCCCAGAGATACAGGGATCTCAATGTGGCTTCATCCGGAATTTGTTCAATTTGATTTATTTTCAATGTTCGAAAACTATGATTTTGGAGCAAAACTACAGGCCAATAAACTAACCTTAGGAAGCTGTCAGCATCATGATTTTATGTTTACTCACAGATATGTTGATGTATTACTAAAATCAGTTGACTTCAGCACCTTTTGTTGCTTTATATGCCAATGGTGCGAGTCCAAAAATGGGGGAAAACACGTTTTTCCGAAGTTGGCATGCCTATAACTCCAGAAGTATTAAATATATCTTATTACCCTTTCAGAATCTGGTTCAGAATAATCTTTTCTTTTTGAATCTTCATTTTTAAGGGCCTGTGTTGTTAAATCCCAGAGATATGGGGATCTCAATGTGGCTCTATTTGAAAATGTTAACATTTTACCCATGTGGTAAACATGGTATGAAGCTGGGTTTTCTTGTCCAGCAAAGCAAAAGTCTGAAGTACAAGTAATGCTGAAACTAGAAATGGATTTTTCGAGAGTCCAAATGTACACTAATTTCATTACTAAATGAAAAAAATGACTAAATCCAATTCTATTTTGATCAAACGCATTTGTCCATGAGAGGAGCGTGTCTGCCATTAGACAGCACTAATCGATCACTAGATCAAAACCGCTCTGTGTTCAGACCCTGGAGCATTAATTGATCGTTTAATCAGTTCAGATTGTGTGTCAGGAAATGTCCATGTCAACGGCAGGCTGGGATTGATACCGAATTTCCGTTCTGTGTTTGTGATGAAGAACAGGACAGGATCTGACATGAGGAGAGCTTGTGGGAATTCTGTGGGAATATTAGATTGATGATTTTATTTTACTGCATTTTAACAGCAAAAACAGATTAGACCATGTTAGATTACAACAATAGAAGCAGCTGCACTAATATGAACTAAAACAACAATATTAATAATTAAATTATTCGGGGTATCTGAGCGAGTATTAACGCTGACTATCACACCTGGAGTCGTGAGTTTGATTCCAGGACGTGCTGAGTGACTCCAGCCAGGTCTCCTTAGCAACCAAATTGGCCCGGTTGCTAGGGAGGGTAGAGTCACATGGGGTAACCTCCTCGTGGTCGCTATAATGTGGTTCTCGCTCTCGGTGGGGCGTGTGGTGAGTTGTGTGTGGATGCAGCGGAGAATAGCGTGAAGCCTCCACACACGCTACGTCTCCACGGTAACGCACTCAACAAGTCACGTGATAAGATGCGCGGATTGACGGTCCCAGACGCGGAGGCAACTGAGATTCGTCCTCCACCACCCGGATTGAGGCGAGTCACTACGCCACCACGAGGACTTAACCTTTGTAAAACACAGACAAACTCACATTCGTGACAAATGCACATTTAATGTAGTATTAATATGCGTTGCCTGGCAACCAAAAACAGACTGCAGTCATGGGCCGCTCACAAAAGACCTGTTGTGTTTGAACAGAATGAAACAGAATGCATAGTCAAAAGGCGTGTTTTTAAAAGTCGAACTACTTTTAACTTGACACAACGTGGCGCTCACAGCGTGAGACACTGAAAAACAGCGAGATGCATCACAACAGTCAACGGTGCATATTCAGTCCTTCCAGTGCATATTCACATAAAGCAACAATTAAATAGCAAAGACGGTTGCAGGATTTCGAGTCCTGTGTTTCGAGTGAACGACAGAACTGCATCGTCACCATGACAACATCAATTCGATTGCCTCAATCCATGGAAGTTACTCTGGCTTTGTCTAATGTAGTTACACAACAGCAGATGTCAGAGCAGTGCTGCGGATGCTTTATGAGCTCTTTTGAACTGAAACTAGAAAATGATTTGATCTATTAACCTGCCGAACGCTGCGTTCAGAGTAATTGCACTATTAAATCTCTTACCCGATCTTCCCTTTTTAAACTCTTTGATAAAATGAAAAGCTGTGACCTCTCTCAAAATGGAGAAATGTGGGTCAAAGAAAATGTTATTTCTGAGGATGATTCATAACAGTGAAGTTCGACTCGCTGAAACAGGCTGAAAGCAGCACAAGAACCTCCGGACACAAACTGAGCCCATAGACAGAATCCAGTCCAAACACAACAAATAAAACACCCCAGAATAACCGCACAAGCGCTGATTTAATGGCGTTTGGATGAGGACACAGGCTTGGGGTTTCATACCTCAGTCACTAGGTCGGTTAGGTCGCTAGAGGTGTGTGTGGAGAGTCTAAACAGCGCTGTTTCTATACCATTAATATTATTAATCAAATATTAGGATCACGTGAGCCTTAACATCTTCTCTCGTATTGGCTGACGCTCTTCATTTGCATAAAGTTAAACATTTCTCAACTTTGTCACGTCACTGGACATGCCCACATCTGGTCGCCAACAGTCGCCATCGAGCGTTTAGTTCAATTTACTCACTCACTTTAGTCCATATTATGGCAAGAAGTAAAAAGTGCGTTCTGGGTATCTCAGTGAGTATTGACGCTGACTATCACACCTGGAGTCGTGAGTTTGAATCCAGGGCGTGCTGATTGACTCCAGTCAGGTCTCCTTAGCAACCAAATTGGCCCAGTTGCTAGGGAGGGTAGAGTCACATGAGATAACCAAATTGGCCCGGTTGCTAGGGAGGGTAGAGTCACATGGGGTAACCAAATTGGCCTGGTTGCTAGGGAGCGTAGAGTCACATGGGGTAACCAAATTGGCCCGGTTGCTAGGGATGGTAGAGTCACATGGGGTAACCAAATTGGCCCGGTTGCTAGGGATGGTAGAGTCACATGGGGTAACCAAATTGGCCCGGTTGCTAGGGAGGGTAGAGTCACATGGGGTAACCAAATTGGCCCGGTTGTTAGGGAGGGTAGAGTCACATGGGGTAACCAAATTGGCCTGGTTGCGAGGGAGGGTAGAGTCACATGAGGTAACCAAATTGGCCCGGTTGCTAGGGACAGTAGAGTCACATGGGGTAACCAAATTGGCCCGGTTGCTAGGGAGGGTAGAGTAACATGGGGTAACCAAATTGGCCCGGTTGCTAGGGAGGGTAGAGTCACATGGGGTAACCAAATTGGCCCGGTTGCTAGGGAGGGTAGAGTCACATGGGGTAACCAAATTGGCCCGGTTGCTAGGGAGGGTAGAGTCACATGGATAACCAAATTGGCCTGGTTGCTAGGGAGGGTAGAGTCACATGGGGTAACCAAATTGGCCCGGTTGCTAGGGAGGGTAGAGTCACATGGGGTAACCAAATTGGCCCGGTTGCTAGGGAGGGTAGAGTCACATGGGATAACCAAATTGGCCCGGTTGCTAGGGAGGGTAGAGTCACATGGGGTAACCAAATTGGCCCGGTTGCTAGGGAGGGTAGAGTCACATGGGATAACCAAATTGGCCTGGTTGCTAGGGAGGGTAGAGTCAAATGGGGTAACCTCCTCGTGGTCGCTATAATGTGGTTCTCGCTCTCGGTGGGGTGTGTGGCGAGTTGTGTGCATGGATGCTGCGGAGAATAGCGTGAAGCCTCCACACGCGCTACGTCTCCACGGTAACGCACTCAATAAGTCTATAGTTATATACCATTAAAATGTATTTAGAAAACTGCAAAAACGTATGAAATAAACATTTAGTAAATCTTACTAGTATTTGTTTCAGTGTACACAATTAAGCGTGTTTGCAAGTAAATGTGACGTTTAATATGTTTATTTACATTTTACTAACTAGCTTATTAAATTATCCTTCGTATCGTATTTGTAAGTAAAAGTTACTGTATTTACTCAAATATATGTTACATTTAAAAATGTACGTCTGTTAGAAGATGTTTTAGGAGTACACGTTTATATAGATGACCTGAAAACACACACACACATCATGTGTTCTTGAATAACACGTGTTGTATGTCGTCTTCTGTTCAATGTCACAGTGATTGTTCACACCGTTACGAACCTTTACTGCGTTCTGTTCCGCCACATGAGAGGACGGCACCAGAGGAGGGACATTTACTAAATAAACACTGAGACAGAGAGGCTGTTAATATCTCATTGTGTCGGACAGGAAGTTAATGGACTCGAATGATAAATGGCGACTCTCACCTTCACATAAACACATCAGCTGATAGAAGACACACACTGTGTTCCGAATGGAATCCTCAATACTGCCCCGTCTGTACTGGAAAAACATTTACAAAGCAAAATAAATAAAAATAAACCCATTCCCATAAAATATAATAAAATAGTTTATTATATTTTTTTAATAAATTCTTTATAGTTTAGCGTATAAAGTAAAAGTATTCTCTCGTTAAACATAAAATAATTTTTTACTTTAATTATACGGTAAAATAGTACTTTGTACATCTTAAAATTTTTTTTTTACTATATATGTTACAGTAACTACCCATTAACCAATTAACTTTGTTTTATTTTACCATTAAAATTACGCACATTTTGTACAGTGAACGGTCAACTATTTTTTTACTGTAAAATTACACGCATTTTCTTGTTAAATATATTATAATATTTTACCGTACATGTTAAAGTAACTACCCGTTAACCAATTTAAACCAATAAAAAAATATACAAATTGTGGAAATGTTTTTCAGTGTACTGTGTTTAAAACAGTATGTGAAACATCACTCATGTGGTAAATACAGTGGTGGTGTAGTGGGCTAAAGCACATAACTGGTAATCAGAAGGTTGCTGGTTTGATCCCCACAGTCACCACCATTGTGTCCTTGAGTAAGACACTTAACTCCAGGTTGCTCCGGGGGGATTGTCCCTGTAATAAGTGCACTGTATAATACATTGGTACTCAGAAGGTTGCTGGTTCGATCCCCACAGTCACCACCATTGTGTCCTTGAGTAAGACACTTAACTCCAGGTTGCTCCGGGGGGATTGTCCCTGTAATAAGTGCACTGTATAATACATTGGTACTCAGAAGGTTGCTGGTTCGATCCCCACAGTCACCATCATTGTGTCCTTGAGTAAGACACTTAACTCCAGGTTGCTCCGGGGGGATTGTCCCTGTAATAAGTGCACTGTATAATACATTGGTACTCAGAAGGTTGCTGGTTCGATCCCCACAGTCACCATCATTGTGTCCTTGAGTAAGACACTTAACTCCAGGTTGCTCTGGGGGGATTGTCCCTGTAATAAGTGCTCTGTAAGTCGCTTTGGATAAAAGCGTCTGCCAAATGCATACATGTAAATGTAAACAGTGTGCATTTATCAAAGCCGCATGTTTTAAACATTAGTATGTTACAACACCATCACATGACCTCATGACATTGTGTGTTTATCTCAGCAAGTGTCATCCTTGGAAATAAAAATAGTTCTTTTGTTGTTGTTTTATTTAATGCATACTAGCGTTTGAACTGTTAGCATGGAACAATGCTAACCGTTTCTCACACTGTTGTTGCATTAAACAGAAACAATGTGATCATGTAAATCAACGTGTTTAATCAGCGGACCAGCGCTCAAGAGGTGTTTATGACCTCACATATAATGAAGACAACGTTTGTAACTGTGACCTAGTTGAGTCGAGTGTGCTGGAGAACACTCGGAGAACTCTGCGATTCCTGCCAGGACATTTTAAGTGGAACCAGATGAAAACTGAGATACTTTACAGGGAATTCATGCTCGTTTCTGAACATGTGACACAGATTCATCTGTCGGTGTGTTTGCCCACATAACCTTTCATGGAATACTTCACCCAAAAATGAACATTCTGCGCTTATTTACTCACTCTCATGTCATTCCAAACCGGTGTGCTTTAATCTTTTCCATAAAACAAATTTTAATATGATCATATTTTGCGTCTCATGCACACAATAACAGTTCAAAAAGAACATGTCCACATGATTAATGCACGAGTGTCTCGTGAGGAACAGACACACGTTTATGTTGTTATTCACATTATGCAATTAAACGCATCAATCTGTCTGAAATACATTTATAATAAGCTTTTCTAAGGACGTGTCACACATGCATCAGGCGGCGCTGTTAGAGTGTTTTTAGGTCGCTGTGTGAAATTAAACAAAGTTTTGAAAAACCCGTCTGACATCTCTGCATTCAGGATTGTGTCCTCCAGATGTGTTTCAATGCAAGAACACGTCCTCATCGCGTCCTCAGCGCGTCCTCAGTGTGTCCTCATAGCATCCTCAGCGCGTCCTTATCATGTCCTCATCACCTCATCGCATCCTCAGCGTGTCCTCATCGCGTCCTCATCCCGTCCTCAGCGCGTCCTCAGCGCGTCCTCAGCGTGTCCTCAGCGCGTCCTCATCCCGTCCTCAGCGCGTCCTCATAACCTCATCTCGTCCTCATCACGTCCTCATCACCTCATCGCGTCCTCATCACGTCCTCATCACCTCATCGCGTCCTCATCACCTCATCTCGTCCTCATCACGTCCTCATCACCTCATCGCGTCCTCATCACGTCCTCATCATGTCCTCATCGCGTCCTCATCACGTCCTCATCACCTCATCGCGTCCTCATCACCTCATCTCGTCCTCATCACGTCCTCATCACCTCATCGCGTCTTCATCACGTCCTCATCATGTCCTCAGCGCGTCCTCATCACCTCATCACGTCCTCAGCACGTCCTCATCACCTCATCACGTCCTTATCGTGTCCTCATCACCTCATCACGTCCTCATCACGTCCTAATCACCTCATCGCATCCTCATCACCTCATCGCGTCCTCAGCGCGTCCTCAGCGTGTCCTCAGCGCGACCTCAGGGCGTCCTCATCACATCCTCAGCTGGCGTCCTCAGCGGCGTCCTCATCGCGACCTCAGCGCATCCTCATCAGCGTCCTCGCCGTGTCCTCACCGTGTCCTCAGCCGTCCTCAGCACATCCTCAGCACGTCCTCATCGCGACCTCAGCGCGTCCTCATCGCGTCCTCATCGTGTCCTCATTGTATCCTCATCGCGACCTCAAGCGCATCCTCATCGCGACCTCAGGCGTCCTCGCCGTGTCCTCAGCACGTCCTCATCCCGACCTCAGTGCGTCCTCGCTCAGCGTCCTCACCGTGTCCTCAGCACATCCTCAGCGTCCTCAGCAGCGTCCTCATCGAGACCTCATCGCGTCCTCGAGCGTCCTCATCGCGACCTCAGCGTCCTCAGGCGTCCTCAAGCGTCCTTAGCGTCCGCGAAGCGTCATTAGCGCGTCCGCAGCGCGTCCTCATGCGACCTCAGCGTCCTCAGCAGCGTCCTCATCGCGACCTCAGCGTCCTCAGCCGACCTCAGCGCGACCTCAAGCGTCCTCATCAGCGTTCTCATCGTGTCCTCAGCAGCGTTCTCATCAGCGTCCTCAGCACATCCTCAACGCGTCCTCGCCAGCGACCTCAGCGCGTCCTCGCCGTGTCCTCATTGTATCCTCGCCAGCGACCTCAAGCGCATCCTCGTCAGCGACCTCAGCGCGTCCTCATTGCGTCCTCAGCACCTAATCATCAGCGACCTCGGGCGTCCTCATCGTGTCCTCAGCGCGTCCTCATCACATTCTCATCGTGTCCTCATTGCATCCTCGCCAGCGACCTCAGCGGCGTCCTCATCCACGACCTCAGCGTGTCCTCCAGCGTCCACGCCAGCGTCCTCAGTACATCCTCAGCACATCCTCGCCGGCGTCCTCGTCGCGACCTCAGCGCGTCCTCGCCAGCGGCCTCAGCGCGTCCTCGCCGTGTCCTCAGCGGCGTCCTCATCGCGTCCTCAGCACATCCTCAGCTGCGTCCTCGTCCGCGACCTCAGTGCGTCCTCGCCAGCGTCCTCATCGTGTCCTCATTGTATCCTCGCCAGCGTCCTCAGCACATCCTCAGCACGTCCTCAGCCGACCTCAGTGCGTCCTCGCCAGCGTCCTCGTCGTGTCCTCATTGTATCCTCGTCGCGACCTCCAGCGTCGTCGCTCATCGTGACCTCAGAGCGCCCTCGCCGTGTCCTCAGCGGCGTCCTCGCCAGCGACCTCATCGTGTCCTCATTGCA
>NC_068322.1:416499-431499 GCF_025860055.1 Xyrauchen texanus | reverse complement strand
GACCATTTGATTGAACTTTGATCTTGAACTCATCGAAACTGGTATGAGAAACCTTTTCGTTTTCGGACAAATTGGACCTAGACTTTGTTTTTGCATATTTTTCCTCGAGCTTTGAGCGGAGAGACATCGATTCTGAACTGAGCGATTCTAAAGAGTCAAAAACTCTTTTGATCCGAGTCATTTGACTCTGAACTGACACTAACTGAATCAATTCAGTGGATTTTGAACATTTGATTCATTTGGCTGAAAAGACTGTTACATTTTAAATTGAAAGAGTGATTTGAGTTATTAAGTTGCAATATGTTGTTTTGAGTTTTTGAGCATGTTAAGAGCCCCAAAAGTGCCCGTAAGTCGTTAAAAAAAAAAAAAAATAATAATAATAATAATAATAATAATCCTAACTTGAAAACAATAGGGTCCTACGCACTTTGTGCTTGGGCCCTAATTAAAGCTGCGAGCAGCGATGGCGAGCCCAAGCCGGTGGCACCGCCACCCTGGGCCTTTAGGGTCGCCAGCGCACGACGGGCAATAACGTAAGCTCGCTCGACCGTCGAGAAGATGTGTGCAAATTCCAAGAAATCCACATTCAAACCAAAATATCTGACTTTCTGTTGGTCTGTTTGTTCACTTGAGACATAAGGGGTGATTTAAAAGCATTTTGAAAGTGACACACTTCCTTCTGCCAGTTGGTGGCGCTATAACTGACTCACAATAGCAACATCCATGCGATCGGCCTCTTACAGCGAACACACTGCTGAAGTTTCAGTCGAGATCAATTAATGTATGCAGAAGTTATAACAGACTTCCTGTTTCTCTTACTGCCTTCTGCCAGTTATTATAGGCTTTGTACTTTACTCACGCTCCAATACCGACGTAGAAAATCATCCTCTTTGCATGCGCAAAAATATGCTTGGAAACATCACAGTGGGCGGTGCTTACTGTGAATGATACTGAATTGTACTACTGACTATTTAAACAGAGTAATTTTTATATGGTAGGTTTACTATTTTATTATTATATTTTATTGCGGCTATAATGAACAGGCTGCAATGTCAAGATTGCAATGATGGAGTGTGTGTGTGTGTGTATTTGTAACCTTAAAGGGGTCATATAATGCCATTTTTGTACAAGTTAATATGAATCTTTAGGGTCTAAATGAAAACTTTGTAATATACTTTTATTAAAAATTCTCATTAGTGTTTTAAGAAAACACAAATTTTAACTGCTGAAAAACAGCTCCGTTTTCAGCACGCCGTTTCAGTGCATATGACTTTAAATGATAATGAGGTTTGGTCACCCCGCCCCTCCCTCCGTTCTGGGGAATTGTAGTCTTGAATCATATGCATTTGCAAGATGTAAACAGTATTTTGCCAGTATTGTGTTACCATTCATCTTCATGCAGTTATAACTGTTTTTTTTACATTACTTCTTAATCAGTAACATACAAGTAAACCAGGTGTAACTTAGTGTTACCATGTTAACTGTAACACCTGCGTACACAGTTTTTAATAACACAATAACCATAACGCGTTGTTCATTATAAACGTGTGATTATGAATTATATTGAGAACGTCGTAACGTTATGGAAAACATGCCGTAATGTACCCTGAGTGTAAACATTAGCCACATGCAGTTTAGCGTTGTTTTGGTTGAACTCACCTCTGAGTGCTGCTTTACCTGCAGTTGAGCGTTGTTAAACTCACCGATGAATGGTGTTGTACGCCACAATGAGCGTTGTTAAACTCACCGATGAATGCGGTTGTCTATGAACGCGCTAAACCTTTGCTGAGAGGGCACTTTGATATCAGATTGTGAGGGTTTTTAAAAATAAAAAAACTGTTGGAGGGTCAGATAAAGATGATCTGGGGGCCACCATTATACTAGCCCTGCCATAGATCATTCATTGTAGCCTATTCCTTTTTATTTTTATTTATTGCAGTCTCGACCCATTCGCAGCAGACGAAAAACGTACGTGCAGGTCCAGCTGTTTCGTTTTGGTGGTGCGATGAAGACTTTCGTCGAACATCAGCACGAACGGTCCCGTGATTTTGGAAATTAGTCATCATCCGCTATTCCAAAGCGCGTAATGGCTGATGGCTGTAGTTTGCTGGAGACCCTTGACAGCAGTTAGATATTTTTCACTTTTTGAATGAGACTCCAGCGCCCGTACACCCAACATTCCCAATTTAATAGCTTTCTTGCATAAGCAGTAGGCTTCAAATGCGTTATTTGCAACTGGGTTTAACCAAGCACGAAATTCAGATTTTTCAAGCCAAGTATCGCTAAACTTGCACTTCCTCATAGCTGAATAAAATCCGTTTAACGTCTTTCTGTTGTATCCGAGAGACTCGCGCCAATAACACGAAAGCTCAAAGCTGATTGGCTGTTGCATGTTGGTCTATTTTGTAGTCATAATACAGCGAATTATATTTGGACTAGCGAAATAAGAAACTACAACATCACGGAAGTAAAAAAAGAAACATTCCAAAGCTGCAGGGAGCATTTAAATGAGATTTACATGGACGTAGGAAAATTAAGACCTGTTAAAAATTATTTAAGACCTAGAACACAATACTTCAGCAAATTTAAGACTTTTTAAGGCCTTAAATTGTGATTTTGAAATTTTAGACTTTTTAAGACCCCTGGAAACCCTGTTTTTTTTTTTTTTTTTTTTGTAGAGTATTTTTTATTGTATCACCAAAGCAATGACGCTCACGACTCCCGTTGAAGTATCCAGCATCTCTAAGGTCTGCAAATAACTCCATCCAGAACTGAGACCTATATACATTTTGAAGAGTCCTCAAGCTGATGCTTACACCGTGTACAGCGTCACGAGTGGCCCTCGTTAAAATATTGAACGCTAATGATGCAGTATGTCTTGTTTTTCCGTCTGGTCCGCGTCTTTTAAAAACTCCAAACACCGTTCTCAACAGTCAACACGTACAAGTCTTCTTCTTACGTTAAAACAACGAGAATACAGAAAATGTGCTTAGACCTCCATCTAGTGGTTATATTATAGAATTAAAGGAGAAATTACATATGAGACAGCTTTATAACTGAAATAGACAAGTTTAATATAACTATACTGATAAGTGTATATTTCCAACGTCATGTTTGTGTTATCCGTTTCTGTAAGTTTTTGTGACGTGTTTCAGAAAGATAATCGCTTAGACAGAGTAATAGTTTATTTTCATCTTAACCGGACATCACAGTTGATCAATGCAATAATTCATAATTCAATATATTGATACCGATTTCTTTATCAACTGTTTGTTCAATTGAGACATAAGGGGGTGATTTCAAAGCATTTTGAAAGTGACACACTTCCTTCTGCCAGTTGGTGGCGCTATAACTTTGACTCACAGTAGTCACATCCACGCGACCGGCCTCTTCCAGTGAAGAAACTGCTGAAGTTTCATCGAGATCAAGTAATGTATGCTAAAGTTATAACACACTTCCTTGCTGTTTAAGCTGCATTTATGTGCTTTTTTGAGCTTCAAAGTTCTTGTGCAATGTGTTCCACATTCAAACCAAAATATGTGACTCTAGGTCAAAGTATGAAACCAATACCCCACTTTTGTCTGAAGGTGGCGCTACTGAGCCCCTGCACCAGGCATCAAAAAGAAAATTCAAGTTTGAAGAGCTGCCGCGACAGCAGTATTTAAGATATCAATAATCCTTTCACACGTCTACATCTGCCGTGTGTTTACATTATACACCTAAAGTTTGAAGTAAATCGTGTAACAATAAGTGGGTGATTTTAAAGCATTTTGAAAGTGACACACTTCCTTCTGCCAGTTGGTGGCGCTATAACTTTGACTCACAATAGTCACATCCATGCGATCGGCCTCTTACAGCGAACACACCGCTGAAGTTTCATCGAGATCAATTAATGTATGCAGAAGTTATAACACTCTGACTGTTTCTCGTTTCTCGCCATCATTTCGTTTCCTCGCCACGGCCAAACCGTTAGAGATATCAAAAATCTGCCGGCAATTTTTCATGCTCAATGTCTTGACATCATGCTGACCGAGTTTGGTGGCGATTGGTGGAGTTCTCTGGGAGGAGTATTCCAAATTCCATTGCGTGCGTTTTCAAACAACCCTAAATAGACGGTTTCCTGTTGGTCTGGGGTAAAAAGTAAAAGTATGAAGGATATATGAAACGATGAGATCTATATGTGTACCGAGTTTCATATTATTACATGCAAGCGTGTTTGAGTTATAGACCAAGTTTTCGGACCCTGTTCCAGGGGCGCTGTCGAGCCCCCTGCCACGCCGGGTACCAGCTTCAGCCCGGCCCTAATGACCGCAGGTTCTGACCCGTGTGCAAAGTTTCAAGAGTTTTTGAGCATGTTAAGAGCCCCAAAAGTGCCCCGTAAGTCGTAAAAAAAAATAATAATAATAATAATAATAATAATAATCCTAATCGAAAACAATAGGGTCCTACGCACTTTGTGCTTGGGCCCTAAAAATGTTATTGGGTCATAACCAAACTGAGTCTGAGTTTTCCAAGTTTCATTTTATTATTTCATTTTCATACAAAGTATATGACAACTGTTGTCAATTGAGTTGATTTGTTTGAGTTGATGAGTCCAACTTCCTGGAATTTCAAAAAAGAGATTTGATTGTAAGGATTATCATACATTGTATGTTGTCAAATTACAGTATTGAGATTTACATGCTCCAGACAAATTGCAATTAGGAATTTCTTCAACGAATACAAGATTCCAACCAGTAAAAAAAAGCTCTTGGTTTTCACCTACCTGCTGTGTTGTTTCCCTCTCTCCAGTAGCCGCTCCTTATCTTCTGATCACTTGGCCCATATCGAATTATATTGAACCTTATACAAGTGTGACACACAAGACCTGGCACGTGTGCCTCGTTACATATTCTTGCATACTTTGTGGTCGATATGTGCCCTCGATGCGCACTTTTGCAGAGCCCACACTGATGCAAGCTCTACAGCACACATCTTCTCGACAGTCAAAGCGAGGTTACGTTATTGCCCATCGTGCACAGCAACCCTAAAGGCACGGGGGTGGCGGTGCCACCGGCTTGGGCCCGCCATCGCTGCTTGCAGCTATATTTTACGACTATTGGGGCACTTTTGGGGCTCTTAACGTGCTCAAAAACTCTTGAAACTTTGCACACGGGTCAGAAACTGCGGCTGTCAGGGCCGGGCTGAAGCTGGTTTGAATGTGGATTTCTTAAAATTTTTCTCTTTCTGAGTGACCCCTCCTCCTCCCTTTCTGTGTTTTTTCTCTCAGTGTCTCTCTGTCTGACAGACAGAATGGGCCTGCCAAATTTTTTTTTGTGTGTGTGTGTGTGTGTGGGGAGGGGGGGGGGTTCTCTGTTGGGTTTACATTTGCTTTTTGATTGTTTGATTGTTTTTCAAGGTTTCTGGGACTTTTGGGGCCCTTAACATGCTCGAAAACTCTTGAAACTTTGCACACAGGTCAGAACCCGCGGCCATCAGGGCCGGGCTGAATCTGGTACCCGGGCATGGCAGGGGGCTCGACAGCGACACCTGGAATGGGATTCAAACACTTGTCCATATATCAAACATGCTTGCATGTAATAATATGAAACTCGGAACACTTGTAGATCTCGTCAGGCCGAACAACTTTCTAATTTACAGTCATTAGCTCAGACCAACAGAAAGTCAGATATTTTGGTTTGAATGTGGAACACATTTCAAATTAACTTTGAAGCTCCAAAAAGCACATCAAAAGTAACATAAAAGAAGGGAGTGTGTTATAACTTCTGCATACATTAACTGATCTCGATGAAACTTCAGCAGTGTGTTTGCGGGAAGAGGCCGGTCGCATGGATGTGACTACTGTGAGTCAAAGTTATAGCGCCACCAACTGGCAGAAGGAAGTGTGTCACTTTCAAAATGCTTTGAAATCACCCTCTTATGTCTCAAGTGAACAAACAGACCAACAGAAAATCAGATATTTTGGTTTGAATGTGGAACACATTGCAAATGAACTTTGAAGCTCCAAAAAGCACATAAAGGCAGCATAAAAGCAAGGAAGTGTGTTATAACTTCTGCATACATTAACTGATCTCGATGAAACTTCAGCAGTGTGTCACATGGATGTGACTATTGTGAGACAAAGTTATAGCGCCACCAACTGGCAGAAGGGAGTGTGTCACTTTCAAAATGCTTTGAAATCACCCTCTTATGTCTCAAGTGAACAAACAGACCAACAGAAAATCAGATATTTTGGTTTGAATGTGGAACACATTGCAAATGAACTTTGAAGCTCCAAAAAGCACATAAAGGCAGCTTAAAAGCAAGGAAGTGTGTTATAACTTCTGCATACATTAACTGATCTCGATGAAACTTCAGCAGTGCGTAAATTATAATTACATTAATAAACCTGAACAGAGACCTCCGGATAAATACTGGCCTTCTGGATTAACACGTTTAAGTGCTGCAAAAGATATTGACCTATGACATCCTATGACATTAAAAATTATTCTACATTTGAATTACCTCATAGATGTGACTATTGTGGTTCACGGTCCTAGGCACTGTCCCTGTCTCAAATGGCACACTTCATATGAATTTTCAGTCTTGTGTACTTATTTCGTGTGTCCATTAACTCCATGAGACCGTAGGGTGTCTCATTTTTCATTTTAGGTATCGGAAGGGTGCTCACGCATACTTTGTGGTTGATATGTGCCCTCCATGCGAACTTTTGCAGAGCCCACGCTGATGCGAGCTCTACAGCACACGTCTTCTCGACGGTCAAAGCGAGGTTACGTTATTGCCCATCGTGCACAGCGACCCTAAAGGCACGGGGGTGGCGGTGCCACCGGCTTGGGCCCGCCATCGCTGCTCGCAGCTATATTTTTTAGTTTGATTTTGTGTTTCAGGAGGAGCCGTACGTTATGTTTAAGAAGTCGGATAAACCTCTGTACGGTAACGACCGCTTTGAGGGATTCTTTGTGGATCTGCTTCGCGAACTCTCCGGAATCCTGGGGTTCCGCTACGAGATCCGATTGGTGGAGGACGGGAAGTACGGCGTGTTTGAAGAGAGCTCGGGCCAGTGGAACGGCATGGTGCGCGAGCTCATGGATCACGTGAGTCCAGACACTTTCTGTAATGCGCTGTTCAGAACATCATGTAGTGATGTGTGTGAGTGGTTGCCATGGTTACGCTGATATTTACAGAAGTGTGGGAGGATGATGGCGACACACAACCTTCATGTGAGACAATGCTATTTTAATTTAAGACACAAGTTTAATGCTAAAACATCTTTGACAAGAAAAACTTGCTTTTTGTGACCCACTTTTTGTTTTTGACCTTTAAAAATTGGTCAAATTCATTCATTTATTCTGTGGAGCCACACGGAGAGCCTCATATCTCTGGAATGTAATTATATAGGGCTTTATAAATTAGTATACAAAAACAAAAGCACATTCTGAACCAGAATCTAAAAGGATATTAAGATATCTTTAATACTTATGGAGTTATAGACACTCCAACTTTGAAAAAATGACACAAAAATAGTGTTTTTCCCCATTTTTGGACTCGCACCATTGGGATCTAAAGCAACAAGAGGTGCTGAAGTCAACTGATTTTAGTAATACATCAACATATCTGTGTATAAACATAAAATCATGACACTGACAGCTTCCTATGGGTAGATTTTTGGCCTGTAGTTTTGCTTCAGAATCATGGTTTTTGTCCGTTGAAAATGGGTCAAATTGAACAATTTCTGGATGAAGCCACATTGAGATCCCTGTATCTCTGGGATTTAACCAGATAGGGCCTTACATATGAAGATACCAAAAGAAAAGCTTATTTTAAACTAGAATCTAAAAGGACATTAAGATATATTTAATACTTCTGGAGTTATAGACACTTCAACTTTGGAAAAACAACACAAAAATAGTGTTTTTCCCCATTTTTGGACTCGCACCATTGGCATATAAAGCAACAAGAGGTGCTGAAGTCAACTGATTTTAGTAATACATCAACATATCTGTGAGTAAACATAAAATGTTTTCTAAGGTTAGTTGTTTTACCTGAAAATTGTTGTTTTGACCCCTCCACAAAATAATGGATTACTGATCAATGGCATCAAAAATGTTGGCTTTCAGTATAATTTGTTTATCTTCATTAAAAGTATTAACAAAATCAAACCTTTCAGCAGGGAATGTTTCATGAAATAACCTTAAAATCTCACGTTTTGCTTCTCAAGTAAATGTATTTTGTTTTCAGGAGGGTTACACATTTTTACTGGAGAACAAGACAAAAATACTGATTTGTTGCAGATGGTCTGGTGAGTTCAGAGACCGCTGGATGTTCTATAAGTGTTATACGACATCTCCGGAGGTCTTATTAACGGAAACTGTAGCCTAGCGTGTAAGAACCGCGGACTAGCACAACATGAACGCTGTGAAACGCATCAGCTGATTTCTGCTGGATCTCACACACTGATTTATTCCTTAAAATCTGCATTTGAAACGCTTGCAACATTGTTGCCTCTGAAATCATATGGGAGCTTTATACGAGGAACATTATTAACTGCAATTATTAACAATTTTTTCTGCCAGATCTCTCTTGATTGGTGTGTTGTGTTGTCTATTGATGATTGACAGAAAGCAGATCTGGCCGTGGCCCCGTTGACCATCACGTACGCCCGAGAGAAAGTGATCGACTTCTCCAAACCCTACATGACGCTGGGCATCAGCATCCTGTACCGCAAACCCAACGGCACCAACCCCGGTGTGTTCTCCTTCCTCAACCCTCTGTCCCCGGATATCTGGATGTATATTCTGCTGGCCTGCTTGGGTGTCAGTTGTGTGCTGTTTGTCATAGCCAGGTAACATGTGACCCTCGCTCGGAGAAACCGTTTCATAAGGAAACGGCCATTTGTGTAATTTGGCACATTCATTGCTGAGGGTCTGATCATGAATCTGCCCAACATTGGGCTCTCCAACTCAAACACTCTAGCGCCACCATCAGTTCAAAATGGGCTTTTTAACGTAACTTTTGTTATGTGTCTCTTATGTGACTCTACCCTCCCTAGCAACCGGCCAATTTGGTTACCCCATGTGACTCTACCCTCCCTAGCAACCGGGCCACTTTGGTTACCCCATGTGACTCTACCCTCCCTAGCAACTGGGCCAATTTGGTTACCCAATGTGACTCAACCCTCCCTAGCAACCAGGCCAATTTGGTTACCCCATGTGACTCTACCCTCCCTAGCAACCAGGCCAATTTGGTTACCCCATATGACTCTACCCTTCCTAGCAACCGGGCCAATTTGGTTACCCCATGTGACTCTACCCTCCCTAGCAACCAGGCCAATTTGGTTACCCCATGTGACTCTACCCTCCCTAGCAACTGGGCCACTTTGGTTACCCCATGTGACTCTACCCTCCCTAGCAACCGGGCCACTTTGGTTACCCCATGTGACTCTACCCTCCCTAGCAACCGGCCCAATTTGATTAACCCATGTGACTCTACTCTCCCTAGCAACCGGGCCAATTTGGTTACCCCATGTGACTCTACCCTCCCTAGCAACCGGGCCACTTTGGTTACCCCATGTGACTCTACCCTCCCTAGCAACTGGGCCAATTTGGTTACCCCATGTGACTCTACCCTCCCTAGCAACTGGGCCACTTTGGTTACCCCATGTGACTCTACCCTCCCTAGCAACTGGGCCACTTTGGTTACCCCATGTGACTCTACCCTCCCTAGCAACCGGCCCAATTTGGTTACCCCATGTGACTCTATCCTCCCTAGCAACCAGCCCAATTTCTCACACACACACACAAATTGTGTACAAATATCTAAACATCCTAAAAACATGATACAATTACTAGAAATAAATGTCATTAAATATTAAGGTTCGTTTAAGTACATACAATTACTTGATATAATATTTGTTGTTTTACTTGCAAGCAATAACCTCCTGAATTTTGTTAGATTTATTCTTAAACTACAATAAATATGTTTGATTCTAACAAAGTTCAGATCAAAAACATACATCACAATTACAACTCACCTCGAAACACAATGTGCTTAAAAATCAACAATTTTATAATGAACAAACATGATCAAAAAGCACAAAATAAAATATTTCATTAATGATCAATCAGTTGTAACACAGTTTGTGTGCTGTGGCAGTAAATGCATGAGTGTGTGTTCTCTGTGTGTTCAGGTTCAGTCCGTATGAGTGGTATAATCCTCACCCCTGTAACCTCGACTCAGACGTGGTGGAGAATAACTTCACGCTGCTCAACAGTTTCTGGTTTGGTGTCGGAGCTCATGCGGCAGGGTGAGTCCCGTAGATCTCGCTCTCTCTGTCTGCTGATGTACAGCGGCAATAACACACTGCCATACACACTTCTCAAACAATCCTGAATATCCCAGAAATCACTGCATTTACCGTCTGTTTTCTAAACAGAGCTTTAAGGTTGCATCACAACAGAAAACCAAATAAAAGAAAACACAACAGCTGAAGTGAATGAATCCAGTTCTGTACACACACGAGTGGCGTTCACATGGCAAATGGAATGATAATTAAGGGATTACAACCACAAAGTAAAACTACAATCACAAAGTTACTACAATCACGGTTACTACAGTATTACAATAGTAAAACTACAACCACAAAGTTACTGCAATCACGTTTACTACAGTATTAAAATAGTAAATCTACAACCGCAAAGTTACTACAATCACGGTTACTACAGAATTACAATAGTAAAACTACAACCACAAAGTTACTACAATCACGGTTACTACAGCATTACAATAGTAAAACTACAATCACAAAGTTACTACAATCACGGTTACTACAGTATTAAAATAGTAAATCTACAACCGCAAAGTTACTACAGTCACGGTTACTACAGTATTACAATAGTAAATCTACAACCGCAAAGTTACTACAATCACGGTTACTACAGTATTACAATAGTAAATCTACAACCGCAAAGTTACTACAGTCACGGTTACTACAGTATTACAATAGTAAAACTACAACCACAAAGTTACTACAATCACGGTTACTACAGTATTCCTATAGTAAAACTACAATCGCAAAGTTACTACAATCACTGTTACTACAGTATTAAAATAGTAAATCTACAACCGCAAAGTTACTACAATCACGGTTACTACAGTATTACTATAGTAAAACTACAATCGCAAAGTTACTACAATCACAGTTACTACAGCATTACAATAGTAAAACTACAACCACAAAGTTACTAAAATCACGGTTACTACAGTATTCCTATAGTAAAACTACAATCGCAAAGTTACTACAATCACAGTTACTACAGCATTACAATAGTAAAACTACAACCGCAAAGTTACTACAATCACGGTTACTAGAGTATTACTATAGTAAAACTACAATCGCAAAGTTACTACAATCACAGTTACTACAGCATTACAATAGTAAAACTACAACCGCAAAGTTACTAAAATCACGGTTACTAGAGTATTCCTATAGTAAAACTACAATCGCAAAGTTACTACAATCACGGTTACTACAGTATTACTATAGTAAAACTACAATCGCAACGTTACTACAATCACGGTTACTACAGTATTACAATAGTAAAACTACAACCGCAAAGTTACTACAATCACGGTTACTACAGTATTACTATAGTAATGTTTAATCTTGTGGTTACTATGGTTTCACTGCAAATGGCCAATTAAGGTATTTGTAGTAAAACCATAATAACTATAAAGTCATGAATTTTATCATTATAGTTTTGTTTTTGTTGTATTATTACTATTATTTCACTATGAATATTAAATATGGTTACTATAGTAAAGCCATGGTACATTTTATTGTGTGGGAACACAAAGGATTTGAACAGTGCACTGAATAAAAGCTGATTTTCTCAGGTTCGGAGCTCATGCCTAAAGCTCTCTCCACGAGGATTGTTGGAGGAATCTGGTGGTTTTTCACTCTCATTATTATTTCATCGTACACGGCAAACCTCGCCGCCTTCCTGACCATAGAGCGGATGGAGTCGCCCATCGATTCTGCTGATGATCTGGCAAAACAAACCAAGATCCTGTACGATTGTGGTGCAGGACGGCGCCACCATGACTTTCTTTAAGGTACTGCAGCTATATTGTATTGTTCATTTTTAATCTGAGCTGTATATTTGTTATTGCATGAAGCGGCACAGAATATTATTAATATTAATAAGTGTTATTTGTTGCATTGCATCCCACCATATCTTGTTTATTTTGTTATATTGGATCTGATATTCTCTGTGGTAGAAAACGAAGATCTCGACGTATGATAAGATGTGGGAGTTTATGAACAGCCGTCGACAGTCCGTGTTGGTGAAGAGCGTTGAGGAGGGCATCCATCGAGTACTCACGTCTGATTACGCCTTCCTGATGGAGTCCACCGCCATCGAGTTCGTCACCCAGCGAAACTGTAACCTCACGCAGATCGGAGGACTCATCGACTCGAAGGCGTACGGCGTGGGAACGCCCATGGGTGAGTAATGCATGCCTCAAATATCGTGCTGTTTATTAGCGGTGTCATTGTGCTCCAGACATGAATGATCCCTCAAATCATGTGTGTTGATGAGGAGAGGTGTGCTGTTATTCTACTAACACCTGAAAAAACCCCATAGACTCGTAGGAGGGACCATAAGCCACAGTGTGGGAGGGCGGGGTCGTGATTATACACTCCCGGTCCCATATCAGGCTAATCAAGCCTCCGAGAGGGATAAAGGCCGACTGCGGAGGATGGTGCGACAGAGAGAGAGCTTTTACGGACATGTCCGTCATGTGTGTGTTTGTGTCTTTTGTTTAAGTTTATCATTAAAACTATTATTTATATCGTCAAGCTGGTTCTTGGCTCGTCCTTGCCCGTCTATATCCCTTTACACTGGTGCTGAAACCCAGGAAGGAGGAGGGATGCCCACCTCTCTCTCTCAGCTCCTGCAGTAACGGAAAGATGGATGAAAGGCTAATTCTTGCTGTTAGAAATGTTCCAGTGCTCTATGAAATGTCTCTTCCCACGTACAAGGACATTTTTAAGAAAAATACTGCGTGGAAAGGTTTATCTGAGATCGCGGGGATTTTGTGCACCCAGACAGACCGGCGTTTGCATTTTCGCTGCAGATAAACAGCCGCTATGGCAACCAGCACGCCTTGTTTCTCATTCATCTTTGATATAAAGCATTTTATGTACTGATTCCATTTCTATTTAGTCTTTTCCCTCCAAAATGTTTGCTTTTAGCGCCAAGAAAAGAGATTCGCTGTCAACAGCAATGGAATGACATCCGTGAATGTCATTTATATACGTTACTAGGCAACCAGTAGAGGGAACGCCCACTAGCGACTTCACCGCCAGCCGCTGGCGACCTGACAAAAGCGACTGGCAGTGTGAACGCAGCTTGATCCAGATGTTTCAGGATCAGATGTTTCCACTGCATCTTCAGGACTGCCATTTTTGTTTATACGCAAACTGAAAAGTATCTAATTTACCCTCTACTGACTTTAGAAGCTGTTTCAAGAGGGAACAAAACAAATGTATTCACACACATGATGTATTTTCCTGGATAACAAAATACCCAACCGTCTTTCAATTAGTTGAACACACATTTTAAATGCACTTATTTATTTATTTCCAGTTTCATTTGAACTTTTAGTTCAAATAAATACAAATAAAGTTCAAAGTCTGAAATCAAGGGGTCTTGCTTTATTGTGTAGGCTTAACCCTAACCCTGCTTAATGAAAACTACCCCATAGTGCCACCTAGCGTCCAACCAGCGCTAATACCGGTGTGCGTCGCTTTCCAGCGGACCAACCATTAACGGTAACTAACGGTTATTCGACTATCAGGGGGCGGCCCAAACAATCTCACAACGATCTATCATTTCTGTTTTTAAATGTAATTACAGATATTTATAATTAATTTTACTAGTGCAATTACTATTGCATTTATCTGAAAAACGCTTCTCGCTAGTAAGAATTATAATGTTTATATCAATGGTTACATTGTTATTAGTGCAAATGTCCATTCCTGATATCAACAACTAGTAAAAACATTCCTCAACCTATTGTCTGTTTTAATGGAGACACGACATGCCCTCTTAATCTGACTGAGCTGGAGCCAAAAACCATCAGTGTAGTTACTGCATTTTGCCTTTGCACAACAGCCGTGTTTCAGCACACAGGTTGATTGACACCTTCACTGTTGTCCAGGACGCATCAGGAGAAATTAGCGTCGTTAAATGTGACGTGGTCACAAAACGTTTGTGATCTAGTTCACACGTGTGATTTAGCGCTGTACACGTGTGACCGCATCACAGAAAGCACAGGGTCTGCTGACGAGCACAGCGATGATCTGTTTTATTAATATGCGACGTGTCTCACAAGAAAGACAGATAAAGGGTTTATAAGCATTAATATCTAAAAGGAGGTGTGTGTGGGTGGAGAAATTAAGAAGGGGAATATTTATCCATCTCAAATCCTCTCCTTGGCTTTTCTTCCTCTGTTGCTTGTTATTTCAGTCGCTCATCTGTGTAATCCCGTTAACTGCGCACACGCACACGCTTCAGACGTGTAAAACATGCTCTCAAATGCACAATTTGTATTCGCTGATTAACAGGCGTTGAATCATGTCCCCAGACTCGGGATTCAAGCGTCTTTGATCTGACAGTGTCCCGCTGCGGATTGTGCATTGAGCGTGCTCACGGGACGAGGGTTTAAATCTGACTCACCGCTGCGGGACACGGCACGGTTCCACTGGAGGACAAAATAAATCTTCCTGGAATAACATCAATGCTTTTATCATGTAAAACATCTTGTGCAATGATGTTTAAAGATGTAGCAGACGCTGTATGTATGAATATGCATCAGTCATCATGTTTTAGATTGTTTTATTGATGCATATGAAGGGGTTGGGCACTTTTATCACTGTGATTTCGAGGCAGTAAAGTAATTTATCTAATCTGTGTGTGTTCATGCATCTTATTTCTGTGT
>NC_068322.1:408007-415999 GCF_025860055.1 Xyrauchen texanus | reverse complement strand
GAACTGAACTCGTGTGTTCCAGCTCTATCAGATGTAGATCTTTTGAGAAACGCATCTATTTAACCTTTCTATTAGCGGCCATTCAGTCTGTCACCGGCAACTCAACTTTCTTTGTCATTCAACGAAGATTTATAACTAGAAAAAAGCTGTATTTGTACAGACAAATTTTGTAGTAAATCTTTATATTGGTGTGTCTTGAGCTATTATTGGTTAAACAGGCAGTCAGACAGCATTAGATGCCCCAGATTGATCAAACATCTCTAGAAATCATCTTTATATTTACTTTATTTTTTACATGCATATTTTCTGTTTCTGTATGCTAATCTTTGTGTTCTATCTGAGGGCTCCTGTATATTAATGTACCAAGCAAATGCAAAATCCAAACCATGTTTAATATACAGGGACTTCTGGAAAAGAACCACGACCAAACAGCACCGGGTGGAGAACTGTTCAAAGCTCAACTTGTAATAAAGAGAGATTATACTGTGTACAACGTTCAGTGTAACATTATATTTCACATTTATAGTTAGTGTTTATGTTTGTTTATGGTAGTGTATAAGTGCTTTGGTTGCATAGTAGATATTCTACATCAACTGGACCGTTTCTGTTACTTAAAGTCAACATAAAAAAGTGTGACTCTATCCTCCCTAGCAACTGGGCCAATTTGGTTGCTTAGGAGACTTGGGGCCGGTTGCATAAACATAGCCATTAACTTAAGACTGCATCTAACAATTAGTTTGACTAGCTAAAGACGCCATAGAAAGCCTGTTGCATAAAACAAGCTCACAGTTGTCTTTAGTAAGACAGTTTAATTTGCATTGCATTGTGGGAAAAATAAGACAGTGAACAGCTTTAAAAAAATGGCCGACAGTGGACGCTCAATACATTTTTTATTCGCTGAGAATATTTGCTTATTAGAGGACTACAGTGCTTCAAAATGTATTTTAATGAACACATTTAGTGATTTAACCCAAATAATTAAAAACACATTTTGTTACCATTTTTCAAGTCAAAGTCTTCAACCAAGTCTCAACTCAAGCCCCTTTCAGCCCCCACTGGCTCAGCTGAATGTAAACATTCTTTATTTTTATGCAACTGATTGAAAAAATAAGATCAACATTTTAGACGACTAACTAGTAAGACTAGTCTAAAACAGCTTTATGCAACCGGACCTTGAGGATGCGAACTCGTGACTCTTTCCTCACTGCGCTACCCAGGCTCCTCTTCCATAGACTTAAATGCTTCATAAAAGAGTTGTGTGCCATGATCCAAACCAACCAGATCTGAGATGAATCACAACATCTCAAACTTTGTTTTGAGGCAAAAAGTTTTTGAAAATTGGACATAAAGACAAAGATAAAAGGATGTGTAATTACCGTCTTTCATGAGGGCACGGACTACAATCCCATGATGCATTGCGAATGATGTCGTTGAATAAAAAAAACGATGGGAATATATTTAAAACTATTGATTTTAGGTTGTTTATTATAAATATAGAAACAATATATTTTACATTTAGTGGAAAATATCCCCATATGTACAAATATATAAGTAGTTTAATCGTGAAGGGAGAGTGCGTCAGGGGAGTGGATGGTCGCTCGGTGACGCATTTCGCGGGTTTCTTTGAACGTGGCTCTCTGATTGGTGGATATGTCTCTGCTGTATATGGATGGGTAATGTGGTTGTTTACCATGAACAAGATTTTTAAACAATGAAGTTGAGTGAACGCTGATGGATGGCTTCAACGGAAGCATATCATTGATGAACAACGTCGAAGATCATGGTAGGTAAGTTATCGTAAATCTGTCTCTATAATATTAACAGAAACAAATCCTTTACCGGTCATGATAAGTGTCTTCGATTGGTCCATTTTGAGAAGCGCTGAGAAAAGTAACGCGTGTCATGTGACATCTCGGTCTAACCTCACAATGGAATGAATACACACAAAAAATCAACTAAAACTCGTTTTTCCGCCTAATGCTCAGTTTAATAAAATAAAATAGAAGTATAAAATATAAAGACTTTCCACTTCGCAGGGTGCTACAGCATTCAAGAGCAGCATCTACATGTTGCACCTTCTGCAATCATTTCAAATAAATAATAAAAAATACATTAAAATAGGACATTTCTGTAAATAATCTGTGGTGATATGTAACATTATTCCGGCATTTATCTTATGATATAATAGTAAATAATATAGTAAAAAGAGGACTAAATAATGTTAAACCAAATGTTGCACATTCAACTAAAACCCTTTTGCTGATAACCTGAATGTTTCACAGATGCTGCTAAAAGATAAAGATGAGTATTTGTGAGTGTTTGTGTATCAGGGGCGAAAAGTTTATCAAAATGTTGGGGGGGACAATAAACACAACAATTCTCAAGAGCAATTTTTGAAGGGGACACCAAGGGGTTTTTTTTTTGTTGTTGCCCCGTTTGCATTTGTATTATTTTATTTCTTAAACAATTATTTTAAGAATATATCATTATATTATTTACAATACACATATTTTAATGATATTTTAGGGGGGGACCTAAAAGTGTGCATGTGTATGTATGTGAGTGTGTGTGTGTGCATGTGAGTGTTTGTGTGTATGTGAGTGTTTGTTTATTTTTGTGTGTGTGTGTATGTGAGTCTTTGTGTGTATGTGAGTGTTTGTTTATTTTTGTGTGTGTGTGTTTGTATGTGAGTCTTTGTGTGTATGTGAGTGTTTGTTTATTTTTGTGTGTGTGTATGTGAGTCTTTGTGTGTATGTGAGTGTTTGTTTATTTTTGTGTGTGTGTATGTGAGTCTTTGTGTGTATGTGAGTGTTTGTTTATTTTTGTGTGTGTGTATGTGAGTCTTTGTGTGTATGTGAGTGTTTGTTTATTTTTGTGTGTGTGTGTATGTGAGTGTTTGTGTGTATGTGAGTGTTTTTTTATTTTTGTGTGTGTGTGTATGTGAGTGTTTGTGTGTATGTGAGTGTTTGTTCATTTTTGTGTGTTTGTATGAGTGTGTGTGTGCATGTGAGTGTTTGTGTGTGCATGCATGTGAGTGTTTGTGTGCATGTGAGTGTTTGTGCGTGCATGTGAGTGTTTGTATGTGAGTGTTTGTGCGTGCATGTGAGTGTTTGTTTGTGTGTGCATGTGAGTGTTTGTGCGTGCATGTGAGTGTTTGTTTGTGTGTGCATGTGAGTGTTTGTTTGTGTGTGCATGTGAGTGTTTGTGTGCATGTGAGTGTTTGTGTGCATGTGAGTGTTTGTGCGTGCATGTGAGTGTTTGTATGTGAGTGTTTGTGTGTGCATGTGTGTTTGTGTATGTATGTGAGTGTTTGTTTGTGTGTGTGTGCATGTGAGTGTTTGTTTGTGTGTGTGTGTGTATGTATGTGAGTGTTTGTGTGTATGTGAGTGTTTGTTTATTTTTGTGTGTGTGCATGTGAGTGTTTGTGTGTATGTGAGTGTTTGTTTATTTTTGTGTGTGTGCATGTGAGTGTTTGTGTGTATGTGAGTGTTTGTTTATTTTTGTGTGTGTGTGTGTGTGTATGTGAGTGTTTGTGTGTATGTGAGTGTTTGTTTATTTTTGTGTGTGTGTGTATGTGAGTGTTTGTGTGTATGTGAGTGTTTGTTTATTTTTGTGTGTGTGTGCATGTGAGTGTTTGTGTGCATGTGAGTGTGTGTGTGTGTGCATGTGAGTGTTTGTTCATTTTTGTGTGTTTGTATGAGTGTGTGTGTGCATGTGAGTGTTTGTTTGTGTGTGCATGTGAGTGTTTGTGTGCATGTGAGTGTTTGTGCGTGCATGTGAGTGTTTGTGTGTGCATGTGTGTTTGTGTATGTATGTGAGTGTTTGTTTGTGTGTGTGTGAGTGTTTGTGTGCATGTGAGTGTGTGTGTATGTATGTGAGTGTTTGTGTGTATGTGAGTGTTTGTTTATTTTTGTGTGTGTGCATGTGAGTGTGTGTGTGTGCATGTGAGTGTGTGTGTGTATGTGAGTGTTTGTGTGTATGTGAGTGTTTGTGTGTATGTGAGTGTTTGTTTATTTTTGTGTGTGTGTGTGTATGTGAGTGTTTGTGTGTATGTGAGTGTTTGTTTATTTTTGTGTGTGTGCATGTGAGTGTTTGTGTGCATGTGAGTGTGTGTGTGTGCGTGCATGTGAGTGTTTGTATGTGAGTGTTTGTGTGTATGTGAGTGTTTGTGTGTATGTGAGTGTTTGTGTGTATGTGAGTGTTTGTTTATTTGTGTGTGCATGTGAGTGTTTGTCAGGGACGGACTGGGGCTAAAAAACAGCCCTGGACTTTCTCCCAAATAGGCCCATCATCCGGCCATTCGCCACTAGGTTTTTAGGCTTTTGCTGAGGGTGGTTAGCAAAAAATTGTTCCAGGCTGTGACTATCTGACTTGGGCCGTTTGAAATGTTGTGCTGTAGAGCATCCTGGGACATTCTGGCACTTCCCTGCACTCTCCCTGTCATCTTTTGTACTGCAACTATCTTCAACCTGAATAAACAAATGAATTTAAAGATAGCTTATTAGCCAGCTGAAGATTGAACCCCTACTGATTCGCTAAGATAGGGATAAAGACAAGCTATTTTAATGTGTCCTGCTACTGGCACTTACCAGGACCTCTTGCTGATGTGAAGTTAACTCTGCTGTCTGTCCCTCATCATGACCAGGCTGTGGATGCTCAGGCTCAGCTTCCACTTGCTGGTCCTCTAATGTTACACTCTGGCTAAGCAATGCAGTGCTGCTGGCAGTTGCACAGCAACCAAAAAGCTCTGTGAGCTTTTACATTTTGCTGCATCAGTCTCGAGAAACTTGGCCCTCTTTTCTTTTACTTTTTCCCATCCACCTTTCTCCTTACGTTTTCTGCTAGCCATTCTGCCGGCGATTTAACCCTTTCACATAAATGTAAAATATTCTGGCTGACTGTTATTTAGACCGTTATTTACTTTATGGTTTCCATGGTGACGCGTCATTGCTTGTCACGTGACACACCGCAGCCACAACAGCACTGAATGAATGATGATATGCTTTATGCCGTTTTTCCTTTTTTATTAAAAATATTCACACATTTGTTAGCATGTTAGCATGAAATATCTGATATTCAGATTGTCAAATAAATGCAAGTGGGTGAGTTTTGTTGTCTAAACACCTTTATAACGATCGCGTTAGTTGAGCTGTGAGCGATGGGCGCCGTCATAGTGCCACAGTTCAGAGAATCGGATCTGTTGGATTTAGGCTACAACACGTTAATTCATCCACTTCTCCCAAAATACATGAAAGTAAGTGACCGGTGAACTGGGAGAAGAATAGAGTAAACTTTAAAGTTACTTTCACAATGTGTATCTGATTGATATGAATAAAACGTGTCTAATTATTATGGAAAGGAATATTATTGCCGTTTCCATAGACATCAGTGTGTATTTTACAAACTCTATGTCTCTCTAAATGTATTGTATTGTTTGTTTAGTACCTACGTATGTGAAATGAAATTATATGTCTGAAACCTAAAACCTAAAAAGAAACATTATGTGGTTGAAAACACTGAAAACTAAGTTGTGATATGACAGCGCTGAGCGCGTCCGTCTCTGGCTCAACGCCAGCCAACGCGCGAAAGCACATTTAATATTAGCAGCTAATCACGGTGCACTGACCGTTCTAATCACACTGGTGTGTGTGTGTGTGTGTGTGTGTGTGTGTGTGTGTGTGTGTGTGTGTGTGTGTGTGTGTGTGTGTGTGTGTGTGTGTGTGTGTGTGTGTGTGTGTGTGTGTGTGATCGTACGTGCGAAAGGGTTAATTTCGTCCTGACCTGCTTCCATTACAAATCTGACTGCGGCCGGGGACGAATCACAAACTGGCTAGTAGGCCGACTCTTCTTCCTCAGTTTTTTTTTTTTTACACGTTGCATATAAGTGATCGTATTAGTGTCCCTACTGTTGGCTGTTCATATTGCTTTATTATACTTTTTTTTGTGCCGACGGACGGCCCTCGGTTGGACGGCCGTTCTGGACTTTTCCCGAACGCACAGATTGTCAGTCCGTCCCTGGTGTTTGTGTGTATGTGAGTGTTTGTTTGTTTATTTGTGTGTGTATGTGAGTGTTTGTGTGTATGTGAGTGTTTGTTTGTTTATTTGTGTGTGTATGTGTATGTGAGTGTTTGTGTGTATGTGAGTGTTTGTGTGTATGTGAGTGTTTGTTTGTTTATTTGTGTGTGTATGTGAGTGTGTGTGTGCATGTGAGTGTTTATTTTTGTGTGTGAGTGTTTGTTTGTTTATTTGTGTGTGTATGTGAGTGTTTGTGTGTATGTGAGTGTTTGTTTGTTTATTTGTGTGTGTATGTGAATGTGTGTGTGCATGTGAGTGTTTGTGTGTATGTGAGTGTTTGTTTGTTTATTTGTGTGTGTATGTGAGTGTGTGTGTGCATGTGAGTGTTTATTTTTGTGTGTGAGTGTTTGTTTGTTTATTTGTGTGTGTATGTGAGTGTTTGTGTGTATGTGAGTGTTTGTTTATTTGTGTGTGTATGTGAGTGTTTGTGTGTATGTGAGTGTTTGTTTGTTTATTTGTGTGTGTATGTGAGTGTGTGTGTGCATGTGAGTGTTTATTTTTGTGTGTGAGTGTTTGTTTGTTTATTTGTGTGTGTATGTGAGTGTTTGTGTGTATGTGAGTGTTTGTTTATTTGTGTGTGTATGTGAGTGTGTGTGTGCATGTGAGTGTTTATTTTTGTGTGTGAGTGTTTGTTTGTATGTGAGTGTTTGTTCGTTTATTTGTGTGTGTATGTGAGTGTTTGTTTGTTTGTGTGTATGTGAGTGTTTGTGTGTATGTGAGTGTTTGTGTGTATGTGAGTGTTTGTTTGTTTGTGTGTATGTGAGTGTGTGTGTGCATGTGAGTGTTTGTGTATGTGAGTGTTTGTTTATTTGTGTGTGTGTGTGCATGTGAGTGTTTGTGTGTATGTGAGTGTTTGTTTATTTTTGTGTGTGTATGTGAGTGTTTGTGTGTATGTGAGTGTTTGTTTGTTTGTATGTATGTGAGTGTGTGTGCGTATGTGAGTGTTTGTTTGTTTGTATGTATGTGAATGTGTGTGTGCATGTGAGTGTTTGTGTGTATGTGAGTGTTTGTGTGTATGTGAGTGTGTGTGTGTATGTGAGTGTTTGTGTGTGAGTGTTTGTATGTATGTGAATGTGTGTGTGTATGTGAGTGTTTGTGTGTATGTGAGTGTTTGTTTGTTTGTATGTATGTGAATGTGTGTGTGCATGTGAGTGTTTGTGTGTATGTGAGTGTTTGTTTGTTTATTTGTGTGTGTATGTGAGTGTGTGTGTGTATGTGAGTGTTTGTTTGTTTGTTTGTATGTGAGTGTGTGTGCGTATGTGAGTGTTTGTGTGTATGTGAGTGTGTGTGTGTATGTGAGTGTTTGTATGTATGTGAATGTGTGTGTGTATGTGAGTGTTTGTGTGTATGTGAGTGTTTGTGTGTATGTGAGTGTTTGTTTGTTTGTGTGTATGTGAATGTGTGTGTGCATGTGAGTGTTTGTGTGTATGTGAGTGTTTGTTTGTTTATTTGTGTGTGTATGTGAGTGTGTGTGTGCATGTGAGTGTTTATTTTTGTGTGTGTGTTTGTGTGTATGTGAGTGTTTGTTTGTTTATTTGTGTGTGTGAGTGTTTGTGTGTATGTGAGTGTGTGTGTGCATGTGAGTGTTTATTTTTGTGTGTGAGTGTTTGTGTGTATGTGAGTGTTTGTTTGTTTATTTGTGTGTGTGTGTGTATGTGAGTGTTTGTGTGTATGTGAGTGTTTGTTTGTTTGTATGTATGTGAGTGTGTGTATGTATGTGAGTGTTTGTGTGTATGTGAGTGTTTGTTTATTTGTGTGTGTATGTGAGTGTTTGTGTGTATGTGAGTGTTTGTTTGTTTATTTGTGTGTGTATGTGAGTGTGTGTGTGCATGTGAGTGTTTATTTTTGTGTGTGAGTGTTTGTTTGTATGTGAGTGTTTGTTCGTTTATTTGTGTGTGTATGTGAGTGTTTGTTTGT
>NC_068322.1:390507-403007 GCF_025860055.1 Xyrauchen texanus | reverse complement strand
TATTTGTGTGTGTGAGTGTTTGTGTGTATGCGAGTGTTTGTTTGTTTATTTGTGTGTGTGAGTGTTTGTGTGTATGTGAGTGTTTGTTTGTTTATTTGTGTGTGTGTATGTGAGTGTGTGTGCATGTGAGTGTTTATTTTTGTGTGTGAGTGTTTGTGTGTATGTGAGTGTTTGTTTGTTTATTTGTGTGTGTATGTGAGTGTTTGTGTGTATGTGAGTGTTTGTTTGTTTGTATGTATGTGAGTGTTTGTGTGTATGTGAGTGTTTGTTTGTTTATTTGTGTGTGTATGTGAGTGTGTGTGTGCATGTGAGTGTTTATTTTTGTGTGTGAGTGTTTGTTTGTATGTGAGTGTTTGTTCGTTTATTTGTGTGTGTATGTGAGTGTTTGTTTGTTTGTGTGTATGTGAGTGTGTGTGTGTGCATGTGAGTGTTTGTGTGTATGTGAGTGTTTGTTTATTTTTGTGTGTGTGCATGTGAGTGTTTGTGTGTATGTGAGTGTTTGTGTGTGCATGTGAGTGTGTGTGTGTATGTGAGTGTTTGTGTGTGCATGTGAGTGTGTGTGTGTATGTGAGTGTTTGTTTATTTTTGTGTGTGTGCATGTGAGTGTTTGTGTGTATGTGAGTGTGTGTGTGTGCATGTGAGTGTTTGTGTGTATGTGAGTGTTTGTTTATTTTTGTGTGTGTGCATGTGAGTGTTTGTGTGTGTGTGAGTGTTTGTGTGTATGTGAGTGTGTGTGTGCATGTGAGTGTTTGTGTGTATGTGAGTGTTTGTTTATTTGTGTGTGTATGTGAGTGTTTATTTTTGTGTGTGAGTGTTTGTGTGTATGTGAGTGTGTGTGTGTGTGCATGTGAGTGTTTGTTTGTTTATGTGCATGTGAGTGTTTGTGTGTATGTGAGTGTGTGTGTGTGTGCATGTGAGTGTTTGTTTGTGTGTATGTGTGTGTTTGTTTGTTTGTGTGTATGTGAGTGTTTGTGTGTATGTGAGTGTTTGTTTGTTTATTTGTGTGTGTGTGTGTATGTGAGTGTTTGTGTATGTGTGCAAATTATTATCGTTTGAATTTGTGTAACATTTTTATTGTCTAATGAAAACTACTAACATACAAATACAGAGGAATTAAAATGTAAAATAAATAAATAACTGTTGCTGTATTTCTACCCCATAAATATATTCATACGTTCAAGTTGACAGTAAGTCTTTTTTTCTACCCACTCTTAGAGTAATATCAGGAGTATAAACATGAAGAAAATCTTACTGGACTTTTTAATTCGCTGGAAATTATTTGTATATTTTAGAAAGTTGAATGAATCGGTAATAAAGTTGAATTTATATTTGTACCCTTTTATTTCTTCTCTGTTTTAGATAACATGTGGCACCTTGCCAGTCTATTATTGTGGCATGATGGCACGTAACTGTGATTGGTAGGTAACATCCCTCAGACGACCTCTGCCACTTTTTGTAAACATCAAAATAACGTCACTGTGACATCATCACGACCAACAACTTTCTACAAAAAATCATTTATCTCTGTTTTCAGTGGCAGCTAACTTATGTGCTTCACTTTCGCCATGGGCCCTGTTTTTTATGCAAATAACTTATGTTTGTTTGTAGCAAGTTGTTGCTCACGATGACATCGCCGTGATCTAAAGGAGACAGCGTCTGTACAGCCACTCCAACATAGTGAAATGATTTTAATATTTATCCAGCACATCTCTCTCTCTGTCAGGTGTATGATGTGTTTTTGGAGAGGCCCTTGTCCACACAGAAGGGACCGCACAGAGTTTGTCCTGTCAATCAACCTGTCTGGTGTGGTCATGTGGTACGTCTATCCAGCAGTGGAGTGGCAGAAAGAGGCGGAGTCTGTTTGTTAGTCCAAAGTTCCACTGTTATGCTAATGATGTTGACGCCCCTCTTGTGCTTTGACCCGTCCAGATTGGCTCATTTTTCTTATGGTACCGCCCATCAGACATGCTTTATGCTCTCAGGGACATTTATGATTTTTAGTTTTATTTCTTTGAAATGTTTTTTTTATTGTAATTTTAGGATTGTTTCAATTGAATGTCATTTGTACATGTTTCTATATAAATGATTCGTTTTTTTTACCTTGATGATCTCTTATCTTGTTTGCACTTACTGCTCCAAAATGTGGCGAAAGTCACTTTAATGTCATTGAGGATGTTTTTTTTGAATGATCTGTACTACTGTAATTTGTAGCTCAAATAAACACATAAAAGCTTTCAAGTGTCAAATTGGTTGCTGCTACGGCGTTTGGAAAAACATAATAGTTTACAATATACAGATGTGAACTGTAGGTGGCGCTCTAACACATTTTACCCCTCACAGATGTGCTCGTCCATAGACATTCAGTCTAATGTTCAGTTCAAGCAACACCCTCATTATTTCATTTAATATCTCGGCCTCTGAGTGGACCACAAGCTCAATTTAGGTCTCATTAGAAAGCTGAGATCCTCCTCTTTTCAGATATATACTCATATAATCATATTATATTTTCACAATGATTTGTTAAGCATGCTTTTCGTGCTGGACTGCATATTTTGTTCTGGGCGTCTAAGACAAAACATTGGATTATTCACAATTACTCGCAAGCTCACAGACATGTAAACAATGGCTCCTTTTGTAGAACCCTGTCTAAGGTAAGAGCAGATATAATGTTTTTGGCTATTTGGCGCTTACAGCAGCAGTGATCGGCACATAGATGCGTTTCTCAAAAGATCTACATCTGATAGAGCTGGAACACACGAGTTCAGTTCACGTCTTGTGATGTCTGAGGAGAATCTCTCAGTCAGTTCCTCTGAATCTTCACTACAAATCTGCTCAACACACCTTCATTCATGTGAAGTGCTCAGTAGCTCAGGAGGAAGAATGACAACACCAGCAGACAGAAGAGCAAAGAGCTGAAGAGCACTGGTTCCAGTCCCAGAAGAGCATCAAAATCCCAGTTCAAGAGCCTTTCCATAAACACCAATTGAAAAACCTCACGACTTAGTTTTTAAACATCATTATACTGTTTAAAAACTAAGTCATCATTCTCTGTTACTGTAGCAGAACCACTGCTGGATATCATGTCGGAGGTCCGGGGGGGACAACCGGATGTTTCCCCCCCCACTCTTGTTCACTCGTCCATCCAGCCTCTCTCAACTTATCTGACATCCAATCAGATCACCCTTCAACCATCATGCTTCCATGACCAGGCTGGGTTTTGAACCCAGGATCCTCCACACAGAGAGGACATGCTCACACCACTGAGCCACTGGCACTTCCACACAAACACTCCTTTATTTAGAGGCTTTATCTCGATTAATCATGACAAAAGAAGCTAAAAACAGATTTCTGTAATTTCTGAACTTGAACCGGGATCCTCCACACAAGGAGGACATGCTCACACCGCTGAGCCATTGGCACTTTCAGACAGTGACAGGAGTTTTTGGGCAGGAATCATTTACCAAGAAAAGACACTAAAGCAAATTTAACACATCTAGTCTGGGAACCGAACAGAGGTATTCTGCACAACACACTGATGCTTTTACCACTGAGCCACTGACAGCTTCATGAGTTTAGACTGTTCTTTTGGGTGCTTTGTCTCAATCATTTACAAACTAAAGAATAAAGCAAACTGAGTCAGTGCCGTGCGGCCGAGCGCATCAGTGGCTCAGCAGTATGAGCGCAGCTCCTGTTCTGTGGGAAACCTCAGTTCGAGTCCCAAAGTCAACACCAGATATTTGCTTTATTCTTTGGTTTGTGAATGATTGAGACTTGTAAACAATTGAGACAAATCTTGAATACATATAAGTGCCAATGGCTCAATGGTATGAGTGTGTGGGGCTTGTGTGGAGGATCCCTGGTTCAAGTCCAGAACTTATTGTTGAAATCTGTTTTAGATGTTTAGAAGTCTCAGTGGCTCAGTGTTGTGAGCATGTCCTCCTTGTGTGGAGGATCCCGGTTCAAGTCCAGAAATCTGTTTTTAGCTTCTTTTGTCGTGATTAATCGAGATAAAGCCTCTAAATAAAGGAGTGTTTGTGTGGAAGTGCCAGTGGCTCAGTGGTGTGAGCATGTCCTCTCTGTGTGGAGGATCCTGGGTTCAAAACCCAGCCTGGTCATGGAAGCATGATGGTTGAAGGGTGATCTGATTGGATGTCAGATAAGTTGAGAGAGGCTGGATGGACGAGTGAACAAGAGTGGGGGGGGAAAACATCCGGTTATCCCCCCCGGACCTCCGACACGATATCCAGCAGTGGTTCTGCTACAGTAACAGAGAATGACGACTTAGTTTTTAAACAGTATAATGATGTTTAAAAACTAAGTCGTGAGGTTTTTCAATTGGTGTTTATGGAAAGGCTCCTGAACTGGGACTTTGATGCTCCACTGGAACAAGCCATCTTCAGCTCATCTGGGACTGGAACCAGTGCTCTTCTGGGACTTGCTCTTCTGGTGTTGTTGTTCTTCCTCCTGAGCCACTGAGTGCTTCACATGAATGAAGGTGTGTTGAGCAGATTTGTAGTGAAGATTCAGAGGAACTGTCTGAGGGATTCTCCTCAGATATCATGTGCTCACAAGACGAGAACTGAACTTGTGTGTTCCAGCTCTATCAGATGTAGATGACCTGAGTGACTCCCTTCTAGAAAACACCTCCATCAGAAAGGTTTCATCTGAATCAACACTGTTTGAAACATCAGGTGGAGGTTTGATCACAAAAACATTTGAAATTAATTTGAAGGCATCTGAGTCAAGCGTAACTGCTATGTGCATTTCCCTTTTATGTTGAGTATGTCAAATATGTAGCAAACCAAACTACAATATCAACATATGTGGACGCATAGTCACATGAGGTTAAAGTCACTGGAGATCCATGCTGAAGTTTCAGATATGTTTAATAAACATTTACAGTGCATCCGAAAAGTATTCACAGCACTCCACTTTTTATGTTACAGCCTTATACCAAAATTGATTAAATTCATTATTTTCCTCAAAATTCCACAAACAATACCCCATAATGACAACGTGAAAGAAGTTTGTTTGAAATCTTTGCTAATTTAAAAAATAAAAAAAATCACATATGCATAAGTATTCATACCCTTTGCTCAATACTTTGTTGAAGCACCTTTGGCACCACTTACAGACTCAAGTCTTTTTGTGTTTGATGCTAAAAGCTTGGCACTCCTATTTTTGGGCAGTTTCTTCCATTCTTCTTTGCAGGACCTCTCCAGCTCCATCAGGTTGGATGGGGAGCGTCGGTGCACAGCCATTTTCAGATCTCTCCAGAGATGTTCAATCAGGTTCAAGTCTGGGCTCTGGCTGGGCCACTCAAGGACATTCACAGAGTTGTCCTGTAGCCACTCCTTTGTTATCTGGGCTGTGTGCTTTGGGTCGTTGTCCCGTTGGAAGATGAACCTTCGCCCCAGTCTGAGGTCCAGAGCGCTCTGGAGCAGGTTTTCATCAAGGATGTATCTGTAAATTGCTGCATTCATCTTTCCCTTGATCCGGACTAGTCTCCCAGTTCCTGCCGCTGAAAAATATCCCCACAGCATGATGCTGTCACCACCATGCTTCACTGTAGGGATTGGCCAGGTGATGAGCGGTGCCTGTTTCCTCCGTCTGGCCACTCTACCATACAGGCCTGATTGGTGGAGTGCTGCAGAGATGGTTGTTCTTCTGGAAATTTCTCCTCTCTCCACAGAGAAACACTGGAGCTCTGTCAGAGTGACCATCGGGTTCTTGGTCACCGCCCTGAGTAAGGCCGGGCAGCCATCTCTAGGAAGAGTCCTGGTGGTTCCAAACTTCTTCCATTTACGGATGATGGAGGTCACTGTGCTCATTGGGACCTTCAATGCTGCAGAAATGTTTCTGTACCCTTCCCCAGATCTGTGCCTTGATACAATCCTGTCTCGGAGGTCTACAGACAATTCCTTGGACTTCATGGCTTGGTTTGTGCTCTGACATGCACTGTTAACTGTGGGACCTTATATAGACAGGTGTGTGCCTTTCCAAATCATGTTCAATCAACTGAATTTACCACAGGTGGACTCCAATCAAGTTGTAGAAACATCTCAAGGATGATCAGTGGAAACAGGAAGCACCTGAGCTCAATTTTGAGTGTCATGGCAAAGGCTGTGAATACTTATGGAAGTGATTTTTTTTCAACACACGATCTTCTGAACACGTGAAGAACACATGCACAACACACGATCTTCTGAACACGTAAAGAGCACATGCACAACACACGATCTTCTGAACACGTGAAGAACACATGCACAACACACGATCTTCTGAACACGTAAAGAGCACATGCACAACACACGATCTTCTGAACACGTGAAGAACACATGCACAACACAAGATCTTCTAAACACGTAAAGAACACATGCACAACACACGATCTTCTGAACACGTGAAGAGCACATGCACAACACAAGATCTTCTGAACACAGGTGAAGAGCACATGCATAACACACGATCTTCTGAACACACATGAAGAACACATGCACAACACAAGATCTTCTAAACACGTAAAGAACACATGCACAACACACGATCTTCCGAACACGTAAAGAGCACATGCATAACACACGATCTTCTGAACACAGGTGAAGAGCACATGCACAACACACGATCTTCTGAACACGTAAAGAGCACATGCATAACACACGATCTTCTGAACACGTAAAGAGCACATGCACAACACACGATCTTCTGAACACGTGAAGAGCACATGCACAACACACGATCTTCTGAACATGTAAAGAGCACATGCACAACACACGATCTTCTGAACACGTGAAGAGCACATGCACAACACACGATCTTCTGAACACACATGAACAGCACATGCACAACACATGATCTTCTGAACACACATGAAGAACACATGCACAACACACGATCTTCTGAACACAGGTGAAGAGCACATGCACAACACACGATCTTCTGAACACGTGAAGAGCACATGCACGACACACGATCTTCTGAACACGTAAAGAGCACATGCACGACACACGATCTTCTGAACACGTAAAGAGCACATGCACGACACACGATCTTCTGAACACGTAAAGAGCACATGCACGACACACGATCTTCTGAACACGTAAAGAACACATGCACAACACACGATCTTCTGAACACGTGAAGAGCACATGCACAACACACGATCTTCTGAACACGTGAAGAGCACATGCACAACACACGATCTTCTGAACACACATGAAGAGCACATGCACAACACACGATCTTCTGAACACACATGAAGAGCACATGCACAACACACGATCTTCTGAACACACATGAAGAGCACATGCACAACACACGATCTTCTGAACACACATGAAGAGCACATGCACAACACACGATCTTCTGAACACACATGAAGAGCACATGCACAACACACGATCTTCTGAACACACATGAAGAGCACATGCACAACACGCGATCTTCTGAACACACATGAAGAACACATGCACAACACCACGATCTTCTGAACACGTGAAGAGCACATGCACAACACACGATCTTCTGAACACGTGAAGAACACATGCACAACACCACGATCTTCTGAACGCGTGAAGAGCACATGCACAACACACGATCTTCTGAACGCGTGAAGAGCACATGCACAACACACGATCTTCTGAACCGCGTGAAGAGCACATGCACAACACACGATCTTCTGAACACGTGAAGAGCACATGCACAACACACGATCTTCTGAACCGCGTGAAGAGCACATGCACAACACACGATCTTCTGAACGCGTGAAGAGCACATGCACAACACCGATCTTCTGAACGCGTGAAGAGCACATGCACAACACCACGATCTTCTGAACACGTGAAGAGCACATGCACAACACACGATCTTCTGAACACGTGAAGAGCACATGCACAACACACGATCTTCTGAACACGTGAAGAGCACATGCACAACACACGATCTTCTGAACACGTGAAGAGCACATGCACAACACACGATCTTCTGAACCGCGTGAAGAGCACATGCACAACACACGATCTTCTGAACGCGTGAAGAACACATGCACAACACACGATCTTCTGAACACGTGAAGAACACATGCACAACACACGATCTTCTGAACACGTGAAGAGCACATGCACAACACACGATCTTCTGAACACGTGAAGAGCACATGCACAACACCACGATCTTCTGAACCGCGTGAAGAGCACATGCACAACACCGCGATCTTCTGAACACGTGAAGAGCACATGCACAACACACGATCTTCTGAACACGTGAAGAGCACATGCACAACACACGATCTTCTGAACACGTGAAGAGCACATGCACAACACACGATCTTCTGAACACGTGAAGAGCACATGCACAACACACGATCTTCTGAACGCGTGAAGAGCACATGCACAACACACGATCTTCTGAACGCGTGAAGAGCACATGCACAACACCGCGATCTTCTGAACACGTGAAGAACACATGCACAACACCACGATCTTCTGAACGCGTGAAGAACACATGCACAACACACGATCTTCTGAACACGTGAAGAACACATGCACAACACACGATCTTCTGAACACGTGAAGAGCACATGCACAACACCACGATCTTCTGAACCGTGAAGAGCACATGCACAACACACGATCTTCTGAACACGTGAAGAGCACATGCACAACACACGATCTTCTGAACACGTGAAGAACACATGCACAACACACGATCTTCTGAACACGTGAAGAGCACATGCACAACACACGATCTTCTGAACACGTGAAGAACACATGCACAACACACGATCTTCTGAACAAGTGAAGAGCACATGCACAACCACGATCTTCTGAACGCGTGAAGAGCACATGCACAACACCACGATCTTCTGAACACGTGAAGAGCACATGCACAACACCACGATCTTCTGAACGCGTGAAGAGCACATGCACAACACGCGGTCTTCTGAACGCGTGAAGAGCACATGCACAACACCGATCTTCTGAACCGCGTGAAGAACACATGCACAACACAATGTTGTCAATGATGTCACAGACTTTTGGTGATCTCAGTAACCTTTCCTCTCTGCAGGCGACATGAACACGACAGCCATGTTGAATCGCCCGACACTCGTCAGATTCCTCAGGACAGCCAGAACAAGAGACTCATCTTCATGTCTGACAGCACACACAGTACACTTGAAGAGCTCGATCTTATAATCGGACAGGACTGCGTCATGTTTGTCTTTTACTCACTCAATGTAGAAACTGTGAAATGTCTTGAGCAGGTTCAGAATATCAGGCTCCAGAGAGTTCTGGACTTACAAAAACTAAATTACAACTAATGATCTTATCAACCAAAGATATGTTGATTAGCAATAAATCATACATGGCATAACAGTATAATGCCACACTATGTAACTTCATCAATTCTGATACTTCTCATGGATTTATAGCAAAAGATTCAGTGTTTGGGTGTCAAAGAAAAGCACAAAAAATAAAAATAAAATAAATCACTGTCACTGATATTTAAATGAGTGAAAATTGTAAAAAAGAAACAAAAATATATATATATATATATATATATATATATATAAACTTGCTGCAGTTTAGAGCAGTGCATTGTATATCTTCTAAGACACTTATAGACTAAGGTTTTTTTTTTTATTATTGTTTTTTTACACTTTTCCAAGTTATAACATTTTTTGAAACATATCTGGTTTTCTTTAGCTCAGTTTGGCCTGTAAGTCATGTTTCTCACCAGCAGATGGCAGCAGTAACACGCGTGTGAACAGAAGCCAAAGTTCTCATGGCAAGTCAGTCCACTCGGCGGCCATCGTTGGAAGACTTCCGGGCAATGAGGAAAGACCAACATTTTCAATATGGTTGGTCAAGATTATGATTAAATAACATATTTAAAATCGACAACAAATCTGACAATACAATACACACAAACAATAGTAACATAAATTGTACTTCCTTCGCTCAGATGACGCTAAAGAAACGCTATTTTCATTTTCTCAAGCTGGTTCATCTACTGCGCATGGGCGTTTGCTAGTTGACTGATAGGCCTGAATCTAAAATGTGATTGGTTCTTGTACCTGTAAGGCGGGACTTCCTTTTCAACATCCGCTGGCCGTGCTAAATTATCCCATTCATTTTAATACGAGTGGCCCCGTCTCTGCCAAACATTCTCTGGTACGAACTAAATTCGCATGTTTTCATATTCAATCTTCATGTTTCTGACACAAGTTAAAGCGAAGCTGTTGCTGTAACTTTGCTATCATCGGTCAGATATCAAGTCATGAGAGATTAAAAGATGTAGTGTTTGTCAATATTAATCAATAATTACGCTGATAAAATGTAAATGTGCGTGACAAACTTTGTGCTGTCGATCTGGACGTCTTTCTGAAGAATCCCAACATTATAAACTAGCAGCTGAAGAGTATTTTGAGCAAAATCCTTGTTCGTTTAAGCGGCACATATCAGCACCGATTGTTTTGTGAAGCTGTTTTCCGCCAAACACACCCGCGGTTTTCCATTGGTCAAAACAAAAGGTATTCCTGCCCCCAAACTCATGCAATTGGTTGGGTCAGAATTTGACAGGCTTTGGCGCTCAAACAATGCAATGGATAAATATAAACGGCCTTCTATTTATATAAGTGAGATAGTATGTTTTATTCACTATAAACATTTCAAACAGTAGTGTGCATGTCTTCACATCATTTATCAAATTTGTCATGTCACTGGACACACCCACATCACAGCACTTATTAATAATGTATGAGCATCACTGGACACGCCCACATCACTCATTAATAATGTATGAGCATCACTGGACATGCCCACATCACATCACTAATGAATAATGTATGAGCATCTCTGGACACGCCCACATCACTCATTAATACTGTATGAGCATCACTGGACACGCCCACATCACTAATGAATAATGTATGAGCATCACTGGGCACGCCCACATCAATCTTTAGTAATAAATGAGTGTCACTGGACACGCCCACATCACTCATTAATACTGTATGAGCATCACTGGACACGCCCACATCACTCTTTAGTAATAAATGAGTGTCACTGGACACGCCCACATCACATCACTAATGAATAATGTATGAGCATCACTGAACACACCCACATCACAACACTCATTAATAATGTATGAGCATCACCGGGCACGCCCACATCACATCACTTATTAATTATGTATGAGCATCACTGGACACGCCCACATAACTTATTAATAATGTATGAGCATCACTGGACACGCCCACATCAGTTATTAATAATGTGTGAGCATCACTGGACACGCCCACATCACTTATTAATAATGTATGAGCATCACTGGACACGCCCACATCAGTTATTAATAATGTGTGAGCATCACTGGGCACGCCCACATCACTTATTAATAATGTATGAGCATCACTGGACACGCCCACATCACTTATTAATAATGTATGAGCATCACTGGACACGCCCACATCAGTTATTAATAATGTATGAGCATCACTGGACAGGCACACATCACTTATTAATAATGTATGAGCATCACTGGACACGCCCACATCAGTTATTAATAATGTGTGAGCATCACTGGGCACGCCCACATCACTTATTAATAATGTATGAGCATCACTGGACACGCCCACATCAGTTATTAATAATATATGAGCATCACTGGACACGCCCACATCACTTATCAATAATGTATGAGCATCACTGGACACGCCCACATCAGTTATTAATAATGTATGAGCATCACTGGACACGCCCACATCAGTTATCAATAATGTATGAGCATCACTGGACACACCCACATCAGTTATTAATAATGTATGAGCATCACTGGACACGCCCACATCAGTTATTAATAATGTATGAGCATCACTGGACACGCCCACATCAGTTATTAATAATGTATGAGCGTCACTGGACACGCCCACATCACTTATTAATAATGTATGAGCATCACTGGACACGCCCACATCACTTATCAATAATGTATGAGCATCACTGGACACACCCACATCAGTTATTAATAATGTATGAGCATCACTGGACACGCCCACATCAGTTATTAATAATGTATGAGCATCACTGGACAGGCACACATCACTTATTAATAATGTATGAGCATCACTGGACACACCCACATCAGTTATTAATAATGTATGAGCATCACTGGACACGCCCACATCAGTTATTAATAATGTATGAGCATCACTGGACACGCCCACATCAGTTATTAATAATGTATGAGCGTCACTGGACACGCCCACATCACTTATCAATAATGTATGAGCATCACTGGACACGCCCACATCACTTATCAATAATGTATGAGCATCACTGATTTGTTGTCTAGAATCAGAGAGAGGAAAGTAAATATGACTGGAAAGGACCTAGACTTTATGATATTAGGAAATGAGATTTTTGATGATATCGGCACATTATGGCATAAATACAAGAACAGGAACTGAACATGCACACATCAGCAGAACTGGACAG
>NC_068322.1:361122-382507 GCF_025860055.1 Xyrauchen texanus | reverse complement strand
CATAATGTGCCGATATCATCAAAAATCTCATTTCCTAATATCATAAAGTCTAGGTCCTTTCCAGTCATATTTACTTTCCCTCTCTCTGATTCTAGACAACAAATCAGTGATGCTCATACATTATTGATAAGTGATGTGGGCGTGTCCAGTGATGCTCATACATTATTGATAAGTGATGTGGGCGTGTCCAGTGACGCTCATACATTATTAATAACTGATGTGGGCGTGTCCAGTGATGCTCATACATTATTAATAACTGATGTGGGCGTGTCCAGTGATGCTCATACATTATTAATAACTGATGTGGGTGTGTCCAGTGATGCTCATACATTATTAATAAGTGATGTGTGCCTGTCCAGTGATGCTCATACATTATTAATAACTGATGTGGGCGTGTCCAGTGATGCTCATACATTATTAATAACTGATGTGGGTGTGTCCAGTGATGCTCATACATTATTGATAAGTGATGTGGGCGTGTCCAGTGATGCTCATACATTATTAATAAGTGATGTGGGCGTGTCCAGTGACGCTCATACATTATTAATAACTGATGTGGGCGTGTCCAGTGATGCTCATACATTATTAATAACTGATGTGGGCGTGTCCAGTGATGCTCATACATTATTAATAACTGATGTGGGTGTGTCCAGTGATGCTCATACATTATTGATAACTGATGTGGGCGTGTCCAGTGATGCTCATACATTATTAATAACTGATGTGGGCGTGTCCAGTGATGCTCATACATTATTGATAAGTGATGTGGGCGTGTCCAGTGATGCTCATATATTATTAATAACTGATGTGGGCGTGTCCAGTGATGCTCATACATTATTAATAAGTGATGTGGGCGTGCCCAGTGATGCTCACACATTATTAATAACTGATGTGGGCGTGTCCAGTGATGCTCATACATTATTAATAAGTGATGTGTGCCTGTCCAGTGATGCTCATACATTATTAATAACTGATGTGAGCGTGTCCAGTGATGCTCATACATTATTAATAAGTGATGTGGGCGTGTCCAGTGATGCTCATACATTATTAATAAGTGATGTGGGCGTCCAGTGATGCTCACACATTATTAATAACTGATGTGGGCGTGTCCAGTGATGCTCATACATTATTAATAAGTGATGTGGGCGTGTCCAGTGATGCTCACACATTATTAATAACTGATGTGGGCGTGTCCAGTGATGCTCATACATTATTAATAAGTTATGTGGGCGTGTCCAGTGATGCTCATACATAATTAATAAGTGATGTGATGTGGGCGTGCCCGGTGATGCTCATACATTATTAATGAGTGTTGTGATGTGGGTGTGTTCAGTGATGCTCATACATTATTCATTAGTGATGTGATGTGAGCGTGTCCAGTGACACTCATTTATTACTAAAGAGTGATGTGGGCGTGTCCAGTGATGCTCATACAGTATTAATGAGTGATGTGGGCGTGTCCAGTGACACTCATTTATTACTAAAGATTGATGTGGGCGTGCCCAGTGATGCTCATACATTATTCATTAGTGATGTGGGCGTGTCCAGTGATGCTCATACAGTATTAATGAGTGATGTGGGCGTGTCCAGAGATGCTCATACATTATTCATTAGTGATGTGATGTGGGCATGTCCAGTGATGCTCATACATTATTAATGAGTGATGTGGGCGTGTCCAGTGATGCTCATACATTATTAATAAGTGCTGTGATGTGGGTGTGTCCAGTGACATGACAAATTTGATAAATGATGTGAAGACATGCACACTACTGTTTGAAATGTTTATAGTGAATAAAACATACTATCTCACTTATATAAATAGAAGGCCGTTTATATTTATCCATTGCATTGTTTGAGCGTCAAAGCCTGTCAAATTCTGACCCAACCAATTGCATGAGTTTGGGGGCAGGAATACCTTTTGTTTTGACCAATGGAAAACCGCGGGTGTGTTTGGCGGAAAACAGCTTCACAAAACAATCGGTGCTGATATGTGCCGCTTAAACGAACAAGGATTTTGCTCAAAATACTCTTCAGCTGCTTGTTTATAATGTTGGGATTCTTCAGAAAGACGTCCAGATCGACAGCACAAAGTTTGTCACGCACATTTACATTTTATCAGCGTAATTATTGATTAATATTGACAAACACTACATCTTTTAATCTCTCATGACTTGATATCTGACCGATGATAGCAAAGTTACAGCAACAGCTTCGCTTTAACTTGTGTCAGAAACATGAAGCTTGAATATGAAAACATGCGAATTTAGTTCGTACCAGAGAATGTTTGGCAGAGACGGGGCCACTCGTATTAAAATGAATGGGATAATTTAGCACGGCCAGCGGATGTTGAAAAGGAAGTCCCGCCTTACAGGTACAAGAACCAATCACATTTTAGATTCAGGCCTATCAGTCAACTAGCAAACGCCCATGCGCAGTAGATGAACCAGCTTGAGAAAATGAAAATAGCGTTTCTTTAGCGTCATCTGAGCGAAGGAAGCACAATTTATGTTACTATTGTTTGTGTGTATTGTATTGTCAGATTTGTTGCCGATTTTAAATATGTTATTTAATCATAATCTTGACCAACCATATTGAAAATGTTGGTCTTTCCTCATTGCCCGGAAGTCTTCCAACGATGGCCGCCGAGTGGACTGACTTGCCTTGAGAACTTTGGCTTCTGTTCACACGCGTGTTACTGCTGCCATCTGCTGGTGAGAAACATGACTTACAGGCCAAACTGAGCTAAAGAAAACCAGATATGTTTCAAAAAATGTTATAACTTGGAAAAGTGTAAAAAAACAATAATAAAAAAAAAACCTTAGTCTATAAGTGTCTTAGAAGATATACAATGCACTGCTCTAAACTGCAGCAAGTTTATATATATATATATATATATATATAATTTTTGTTTCTTTTTTTTTACAATTTTCACTCATTTAAATATCAGTGACAGTGATTTATTTTATTTTTATTTTTTTGTGCTTTTCTTTGACACCCAAACACTGAATCTTTTGCTATAAATCCATGAGAAGTATCAGAATTGATGAAGTTACATAGTGTGGCATTATACTGTTATGCCATGTATGATTTATTGCTAATCAACATATCTTTGGTTGATAAGATCATTAGTTGTAATTTAGTTTTTGTAAGTCCAGAACTCTCTGGAGCCTGATATTCTGAACCTGCTCAAGACATTTCACAGTTTCTACATTGAGTGAGTAAAAGACAAACATGACGAGTCCTGTCCGATTATAAGACGAGCTCTTCAAGTGTACTGTGTGTGCTGTCAGACATGAAGATGAGTCTCTTGTTCTGGCTGTCCTGAGGAATCTGACGAGTGTCGGGCGATTCAACATGGCTGTCGTGTTCATGTCGTCTGCAGAGAGGAAAGGTTACGAGATCAACAAAAGTCTGTGACATCATTGACAACATTGTGTTGTGCATGTGTTCTTCACGTGTTCAGAAGATCGTGTGTTGTGCATGTGCTCTTCACGTGTTCAGAAGATCGTGTGTTGTGCATGTGCTCTTCACGTGTTCAGAAGATCGTGTGTTGTGCATGTGCTCTTCACGTGTTCAGAAGATCGTGTGTTGTGCATGTGCTCTTCACGTGTTCAGAAGATCGTGTGTTGTGCATGTGCTCTTCACGTGTTCAGAAGATCGTGTGTTGTGCATGTGCTCTTCACGTGTTCAGAAGATCGTGTGTTGTGCATGTGCTCTTCACGTGTTCAGAAGATCGTGTGTTGTGCATGTGTTCTTCACGTGTTCAGAAGATCGTGTGTTGTGCATGTGTTCTTCACGTGTTCAGAAGATCGTGTGTTGTGCATGTGCTCTTCACGTGTTCAGAAGATCGTGTGTTGTGCATGTGCTCTTCACGTGTTCAGAAGATCGTGTGTTGTGCATGTGCTCTTCACGTGTTCAGAAGATCGTGTGTTGTGCATGTGCTCTTCACGTGTTCAGAAGATCGTGTGTTGTGCATGTGCTCTTCACGTGTTCAGAAGATCGTGTGTTGTGCATGTGCTCTTCACGTGTTCAGAAGATCGTGTGTTGTGCATGTGCTCTTCACGTGTTCAGAAGATCGTGTGTTGTGCATGTGCTCTTCACGTGTTCAGAAGATCGTGTGTTGTGCATGTGTTCTTCACGTGTTCAGAAGATCGTGTGTTGTGCATGTGCTCTTCACGTGTTCAGAAGATCGTGTGTTGTGCATGTGTTCTTCATGTGTGTTCAGAAGATCGTGTGTTGTGCATGTGCTCTTCACGTGTTCAGAAGATCGTGTGTTGTGCATGTGTTCTTCACGTGTTCAGAAGATCGTGTGTTGTGCATGTGTTCTTCACGTGTTCAGAAGATCGTGTGTTGTGCATGTGTTCTTCACGTGTTCAGAAGATCGTGTGTTGTGCATGTGTTCTTCATGTGTGTTCAGAAGATCGTGTGTTGTGCATGTGCTCTTCATGTGTGTTCAGAAGATCGTGTGTTGTGCATGTGCTCTTCATGTGTGTTCAGAAGATCGTGTGTTGTGCATGTGCTCTTCATGTGTGTTCAGAAGATCATGTGTTGTGCATGTGCTCTTCATGTGTGTTCAGAAGATCGTGTGTTGTGCATGTGCTCTTCATGTGTGTTCAGAAGATCGTGTGTTGTGCATGTGCTCTTCACGTGTTCAGAAGATCGTGTGTTGTGCATGTGCTCTTCACGTGTTCAGAAGATCGTGTGTTGTGCATGTGTTCTTTACGTGTTCAGAAGATCGTGTGTCGTGCATGTGCTCTTTACGTGTTCAGAAGATCGTGTGTCGTGCATGTGCTCTTTACGTGTTCAGAAGATCGTGTGTCGTGCATGTGCTCTTTACGTGTTCAGAAGATCGTGTGTCGTGCATGTGCTCTTCACGTGTTCAGAAGATCGTGTGTCGTGCATGTGCTCTTCACCTGTGTTCAGAAGATCGTGTGTTGTGCATGTGTTCTTCATGTGTGTTCAGAAGATCATGTGTTGTGCATGTGCTGTTCATGTGTGTTCAGAAGATCGTGTGTTGTGCATGTGCTCTTCACGTGTTCAGAAGATCGTGTGTTGTGCATGTGCTCTTCACGTGTTCAGAAGATCGTGTGTTATGCATGTGCTCTTCACCTGTGTTCAGAAGATCGTGTGTTATGCATGTGCTCTTTACGTGTTCGGAAGATCGTGTGTTATGCATGTGCTCTTTACGTGTTCAGAAGATCTTGTGTTGTGCATGTGCTCTTCACGTGTTCAGAAGATCGTGTGTTGTGCATGTGTTCTTTACGTGTTTAGAAGATCTTGTGTTGTGCATGTGTTCTTCACGTGTTCAGAAGATCGTGTGTTGTGCATGTGCTCTTTACGTGTTCAGAAGATCGTGTGTTGTGCATGTGTTCTTCACGTGTTCAGAAGATCGTGTGTTGTGCATGTGCTCTTTACGTGTTCAGAAGATCGTGTGTTGTGCATGTGTTCTTCACGTGTTCAGAAGATCGTGTGTTGAAAAAAATCACTTCCATAAGTATTCACAGTCTTTGCCATGACACTCAAAATTGAGCTCAGGTGCTTCCTGTTTCCACTGATCATCCTTGAGATGTTTCTACAACTTGATTGGAGTCCACCTGTGGTAAATTCAGTTGATTGAACATGATTTGGAAAGGCACACACCTGTCTATATAAGGTCCCACAGTTAACAGTGCATGTCAGAGCACAAACCAAGCCATGAAGTCCAAGGAATTGTCTGTAGACCTCCGAGACAGGATTGTATCAAGGCACAGATCTGGAGAAGGGTACAGAAACATTTCTGCAGCATTGAAGGTCCCAATGAGCACAGTGACCTCCATCATCTGTAAATGGAAGAAGTTTGGAACCACCAGGACTCTTCCTAGAGATGGCTGCCCGGCCTTACTCAGGGCGGTGACCAAGAACCCGATGGTCACTCTGACAGAGCTCCAGTGTTTCTCTGTGGAGAGAGGAGAAATTTCCAGAAGAACAACCATCTCTGCAGCACTCCACCAATCAGGCCTGTATGGTAGAGTGGCCAGACAGAAGCCACTCCTCAGTAAAATGCATCTTATAACCCACCTGGAGTTTGCCAAAAGGCACCTGAAGGACTCTCAGACCGTGAAAAACAAAATTCTCTGGTCTGATGTAACAAAGATTGAACTCTTTGGCCTGAATGGCAAGTGTCATGTCTGGAGGAAACAGGCACCGCTCATCACCTGGCCAATCCCTACAGTGAAGCATGGTGGTGACAGCATCATGCTGTGGGGATATTTTTCAGCGGCAGGAACTGGGAGACTAGTCCGGATCAAGGGAAAGATGAATGCAGCAATTTACAGATACATCCTTGATGAAAACCTGCTCCAGAGCGCTCTGGACCTCAGACTGGGGCGAAGGTTCATCTTCCAACGGGACAACGACCCAAAGCACACAGCCCAGATAACAAAGGAGTGGCTACAGGACAACTCTGTGAATGTCCTTGAGTGGCCCAGCCAGAGCCCAGACTTGAACCTGATTGAACATCTCTGGAGAGATCTGAAAATGGCTGTGCACCGACGCTCCCCATCCAACCTGATGGAGCTGGAGAGGTCCTGCAAAGAAGAATGGAAGAAACTGCCCAAAAATAGGAGTGCCAAGCTTGTAGCATCAAACACAAAAAGACTTGAGTCTGTAAGTGGTGCCAAAGGTGCTTCAACAAAGTATTGAGCAAAGGGTATGAATACTTATGCATATGTGATTTTGTTATTTTTTATTATTTTTATTTTTTAAATTAGCAAAGATTTCAAACAAACTTCTTTCACGTTGTCATTATGGGGTATTGTTTGTGGAATTTTGAGGAAAATAATGAATTTAATCAATTTTGGTATAAGGCTGTAACATAAAAAGTGGAGTGCTGTGAATACTTTTCGGATGCACTGTAAATGTTTATTAAACATATCTGAAACTTCAGCATGGATCTCCAGTGACTTTAACCTCATGTGACTATGCGTCCACATATGTTGATATTGTAGTTTGGTTTGCTACATATTTGACATACTCAACATAAAAGGGAAATGCACATAGCAGTTACGCTTGACTCAGATGCCTTCAAATTAATTTCAAATGTTTTTGTGATCAAACCTCCACCTGATGTTTCAAACAGTGTTGATTCAGATGAATCCCTTCTGATGGAGGTGTTTTCTAGAAGGGAGTCACTCAGGTCATCTACATCTGATAGAGCTGGAACACACAAGTTCAGTTCACGTCTTGTGATCACATGATATCTGAGGAGAATCCCTCAGTCAGTTTCTCTGAATCTTCACTACAAATCTGCTCAACACACTTTCATTCATGTGAAGCACTCAGTGGCTCAGGAGGAAGAACAACAACACCAGAGACAGAAGAGCAGAGGATCAATGGTTCTAGTCCCAGAAGAGCTGAAGATGGCTTGTTCCAGTGGAGCATCAAAGTCCCAGTTCAAGAGCCTTTCCATAAACACCAATTGAAAAACCTCACGACTTAGTTTTTAAACATCATTATACTGTTTAAAAACTAAGTCGTCATTCTCTGTTACTGTAGCAGAACCACTGCTGGATATCATGTCGGAGGTCCGGGGGGGGGGCAACCGGATGTTTCCCCCCCACTCTTGTTCACTCATCCATCCAGCCTCTCTCAACTTATCTGACATCCAATCAGATCACCCTTCAACCATCATGCTTCCATGACCAGGCTGGGTTTTGAACCCAGGATCCTCCACACAGAGAGGACATGCTCACACCACTGAGCCACTGGCACTTCCACACAAACACTCCTTTATTTAGAGGCTTTATCTTGATTAATCACGACAAAAGAAGCTAAAAACAGATTTCTGCAATTTCTGAACTTGAACCGGGATCCTCCACACAAGGAGGACATGCTCACACCGCTGAGCCATTGGCACTTTCAGACAGTGACAGGAGTTTTTGGGCAGGAATCATTTACCAAGAAAAGACACTAAAGCAAATTTAACACAACTAGTCTGGGAACCGAACAGAGGTATTCTGCGCAACACACTGATGCTTTTACCACTGAGCCACTGACAGCTTCATGAGTTTGGGCTGTTCTTTTGGGTGCTTTGTCTCAATCATTTACAAACTAAAGAATAAAGCAAACTGAGTCAGTGCCGTGCGGCCGAGCGCATCAGTGGCTCAGCAGTATGAGCGCAGCTCCTGTTCTGTGGGAAACCTCAGTTCGATTCCCAAAGTCAACACCAGATATTTGCTTTATTCTTTGGTTTGTGAATGATTGAGACTTGTAAACAATTGAGACAAATCTTGAATACATATAAGTGCCAATGGCTCAATGGTATGAGTGTGTGGGGCTTGTGTGGAGGATCCCTGGTTCAAGTCCAGAACTTATTGTTGAAATCTGTTTTAGATGTTTAGAAGTCTCAGTGGCTCAGTGTTGTGAGCATGTCCTCCTTGTGTGGAGGATCCCGGTTCAAGTTCAGAAATTGCAGAAATCTGTTTTTAGCTTCTTTTGTCGTGATTAATCGAGATAAAGCCTCTAAATAAAGGAGTGTTTGTGTGGAAGTGCCAGTGGCTCAGTGGTGTGAGCATGTCCTCTCTGTGTGGAGGATCCTGGGTTCAAAACCCAGCCTGGTCATGGAAGCATGATGGTTGAAGGGTGATCTGATTGGATGTCAGATAAGTTGAGAGAGGCTGGATGGACGAGTGAACAAGAGTGGGGGGGAAAACATCCGGTTGTCCCCCCCGGACCTCCGACACGATATCCAGCAGTGGTTCTGCTACAGTAACATAGAATGACGACTTAGTTTTTAAACAGTATAATGATGTTTAAAAACTAAGTCGTGAGGTTTTTCAATTGGTGTTTATGGAAAGGCTCTTGAACTGGGACTTTGATGCTCCACTGGAACAAGCCATCTTCAGTTCATCTGGGACTGGAACCAGTGCTCTTCTGGGACTTGTTCTTCTGGTGTTGTTGTTCTTCCTCCTGAGCCACTGAGTGCTTCACATGAATGAAGGGTTGTTGAGCAGATTTGTAGTGAAGATTCAGAGGAACTGACTGAGGGATTCTCCTCAGATATCATGTGATCATATAGACGTGAACTGAACTCGTGTTTCAGCTCCACCGTCATGAAGTCGTCCGATCTAATGTGTCTTGAGAGGGCACTAAAACCCCATCGGTTTTAAGGGTGTGTTCACACTTGTAGCTCGGTTCTCTTGGTCCAGACCAGAAAATGATACATTTAGTCCTGGTTCAATTTGAACCGCCCTAAAAGACTATCCATTTTCTGCCATCAGCCAATCAGTGTCGACATGACATCATTCTCCAGAGTCACATGACATTTACAGCTCAGGTGATTAGGAGTGCACAGGTGAACACTATCAGTGAATCTGAACAAACACTCATTAATGCACCACAAACACGACATGAATCCATTTATTCAGCACTCACAGTATGACGTGGCATTTGTGTTCAAATAGAAACGGTCTGTTGTAACCTTTATAATTATTTGGCTACACATCAGTCACAGTATTAAACATGACATCATCATGACATCCCAAAATGTGTCAGAACTTTATTAACAAATATGTTCAAAGTTTGCTTGAGTTTCAGAAATGGATCAACAGAGCCTCAAACTAACTCGGTTTCGTCTTTTCCAGTTGTGAGATTTATAAAGCTTCTCTTTTGGCATTTAAAACGATCATGTTTATGTCTCTCTTATCCTACTAAACATCCCTCTTGAGGATGAACATGATTACAGCATCAATATTTACACATGATTTTGATGATTTCACGGATGTTATAATGTTCATTCGATTGGACTCTGTCAATACATCTGAATGGTTTCAGGATATCAGTCCGCTAATGTCGAGGAAGAACGGACGGCACTAAACTACATCCCGCTATCATGTTCTCATATCAGTGTCGAGATGTCAAACTTCTTCGAGTTGTGTCAAGCGTGTTCGTCTGTGTCCGAGCCGGTTCCGTTATCAGACGGGTCCAGGAGTTCCTGTTGTCGCCGCATTATAGCTGCGAACCGAGCGCGCTCCACAGCATCCTGCAAGAGGTCAGAGGTGACAGAGGTCAGAGAGGGGTCAATGGTTGCTCCCCTCATCGAAGGACTCGACGCCGGAATCACTCGCTCCTGCGGCTGATGCCAGTTTCTCCTGCCGCCTCCTCATGATCTCCTGCAGCTCCGAGCCGGAACTCCTCTACAGACAGACAGACAGACAGACAGCAGTGAGACACCTCACATTTCAATAATACACTGTTAGAAGCAAGTGTGCCGCACAAGCCCTCAAAAGTGAAGCCAAAACGTCTCGATCGCCCCCCAGTGGCTGGTCCTAGTATAGGTCATAAGCCCCACCTCCCCATGTTATTCAACGGGACGTGAGACCAACTAAACAATTAAATTACACTTCACATATCTTTTTTCCAAAGATAGTTTCTGTCATTTACTGTCGTTTCTATCACGTTGATGTCATTTCAAGTGTTTGTTTTCAAAATAAGTTTGTTTTTAGTTATTTGATGCTATAAAAACGCTGCTGTGACATCATGATTGACAGCTGTGATTGACAGGTTCTCTGAGTGAAGTAGTCACTGAAGCACCAACGGACTTTTTTTCGGGCTCTTCGGAGGACTGAGGAGATTGGAGCTTTACATTTAATATCTAAATTTCTATAATTAATTATTTCACACCTTCATAAGTCAAAAGGGCAGGGGCGTGTGCTTGCGATTGATTCAGCGAGAGTGAGGGCGGGGCCTTGATTTCACGACCTGCTCACTACTGCGCAGGTCTGGTCCCGAAATCGCAACCGCGCAGACTCGAGTCCCAAGATGTCAGCGCCATATCGGGACACTGGCGGCTTCAGTTCTCACCAATGGAAAAGAGTGAAGGGGCGTCGGCCATCTTTTTTTACAGTCTATGGTTAGAAGTCACGGCTTCCTGTAGGACCTCTGATGAGTGTTTATAAATGAGTGTCTGAGTTAAACTATCAAATTAAAGGAACGTTCTGGGTTCAATGAGGTCTTCAAGCACACGATCAGCACCTGATCTAAACCAGTGAACCGGTCAGAAGCGGGAAACACTGAATAATGTTATAATGTTATTGCAATTACAGCGCTTGCGTTAGAGTTTCTCATCGTCCAATCAGATTCGAGGACCGGGACTAACGGTTTTATATTTATAGTGCTTTCATAAATTATTCAGACCCTTCACATTTCGTTATGTTGCAGTCTTATGCTCAAATCTTTAAAATGCTTTTTTGAACATTATTTTCATGCAGGTTGTGTTACTATAGTGATGTGTGATATTTTCTTTTATTCACTAAAAATTAAAAGTAAAGCTCAACTTGAATGAACCCAGAACATTCCTTAAAAAACCACCGAAGACTGAAAACTTGAATACCTCAGAACAACTGCGGCATGATGGAGAGAGGAAGAGAGCACAAATGAGTGAACGATCATCCACTAACATCATTCTGTGATGGTGCATTCTGGGATAGCATGTATTCTTAAACTATGACTGAAAATAACGAGACATCATGAAGCAAACAACAATATAAGATCTGATCATTACTCCATTTCATGTGCTGTAATTAATGAATCAGAGTCATGATCTGAAGAAATTGGTGTCATGTGACCTCTGAGGCACTCACACAGAAACATCAGAGAGAGAGAGAGTGTGTGTGTGAGAGAGAGAGAGTGTGTGTGTGAGAGAGAGAGAGAGTGTGTGTGTGAGAGAGAGAGAGAGAGTGTGTGTGTGAGAGAGAGAGAGAGTGTGTGAGAGAGAGAGAGAACACAGCATTGACTGACCTCGAGAGCAGATTTCTGAACGGTGATCTGACTGTAGACTCGAGCGCCATCATCAGGACACACCGTCTTCAGCTCGTCTTTACTCAGAGAGAAGAGTTGAGCACCCGTCAGCACGGCCAGACTGTTGATCGTCCTGCGGAGATCCACAAACACACAAACCTGACACAATGTGTCTTCATGTGTCTGCACCTCTTTCATGACTCTTACAATACTTCTGATACTTTTATGATACTTTTGATACATTTATGATATTTATGACACTTTTTTACATTTATGATACTTTTTACTATTATGATATTTATGATATTTATGATTCTTTTATGATATTTATGATACTTTTCTACATTTAAAATTCTGTGATGATACTTACTGAAAGATCCTTTAATACATTTGCATGTGACTCTACGCTCCCTAGCAACCGGGCCAATTTGGTTGCTAAGGAGACCTGACTGGAGTCACTCAGCACGCCCTGGATTCAAACTCACGACTCCAGGTGTGATAGTCAGCGTCAATACTCACTATGATACCCAGAACCCCCCTTTCACAGTATTTTATATATGTTTATAATATTTTTATTGTGATTTTTGTCATTTTTGGAGCTCGACAGCTCCAATCCCCATCAAGGCAAAGAGCATTGTGAACATTCTGATAAACATCTCCTTTTATGCTCCATGGAATAAAGTAATACGGGTTTGGAACGACATGAGGGAGAGAAAATGATGACAGTGAAATATTCCTTTGGTGAAAGTAAAAACATGTGACTCACACAGCACTGAATCCTTTGAGCTGTAACCAGGTCTTCACCTCGTCAGGTGTGGAGTCATACGTGATGTTCACAGACGGCAGACTGCTGCTGCGGGCAGGAGGCAGAAACTTCTTCTGTGCGCTGCGACCGAGCGTCAGTCTGTGCAACAACTCATCCTGAACGTCCTCCATATTAGACTTACGGCCTGAGAATGGCACACAGAAACATGAAGAATAACCCTGAGATGTGTGTGATGTACAGTTTGGGTTAGTCTATAGTCATTATAATGAGCTTTACTTTAGCGTGTGTATGCCGTGTACATACGGTTGGCAGGCGCGGGTCGTTCTCTCTGATGGTCTCTCATGGTCACGCTCTGAGGGTCAGCGGCCGCCGGTGGGGCAGATGAGAGGGGCAGAGGGGGGGTGGGGATCTGCCCCAGGGCAGGAGGAGTGGGGGGTGTCGGGGTGTGAGGGGCAGAGGTCACTGCTGGTTTGGGCACATAGTCTGAAAGCGGTTTCTGTCAGAGAGAGAGAAATCGATTTTACTCATGTAACCGCAACACTCACGAGCACACCGCTCTGTTACAGTTTCATACACGCTCTTGCCAGTTTGCAACTAAAATAAGTTATATTCGTCAACTTAAACTAAATGCTATTTTGGTCAAATATGGCGAACACAATTTAAGAATTATGAGTAAAATAAAAACTGTAAAAAAATGAACATTGCTGACACACGTAATGTTTAATTGTTATGGTTATACTTCACGAACAGTGTGATAGCTGCACATTTGAAACATTTTTAATGTTGTTTCCCAATGTACTGTAAGTCCTCGTGGTGGCGTAGTGACTCAATCCGGGTGTCGGAGGACGAATCTCAGTTGCCTCCGCGTGTGTGACCGTCAATCCGCGCATCTTATCACACAAGTTGAGCACGTTACCGTGGAGATGTAGCGCGTGTGGAGGCTTCACGCTATTCTCCGCGGCATCCACGCACAACTCACCACACGCCCCACCGAGAGCGAGAACCACATTATAGTGACCACGAGGAGGTTACCCCCCATGTGACTCTACCCTCCCTAGCAACCAGCCCAATTTGGTTACCCCATGTGACTCTACTCTCCCTAGCAACCAGGCCAATTTGGTTACCCCATGCGACTCTACCCTCCCCAGCAACCTGGCCAATTTGGTTACCCCATGTGACTCTACCCTCCCTAGCAACCGGACAATTTGGTTACCCCATGTGACTCTACCCTCCCTAGCAACCAGGCCAATTTGGTTACCCCATGTGACTCTACCCTCCCTAGCAACCAGGCCAATTTATTTACCCCATGTGACTCTACCCTCCCTAGCAACCGGGCCAATTTGGTTGCTAAGGAGACCTGACTGGTGTGATAGTCAGCGTCAATACTCACTGAGATACACAGACCCCCTAAAGATGTATTTAATAACTCACAAGATGATATCTGATGAAACAGCATATAAACCAACACAAACTGTTTCTGACTGATTTTAAATTATTGATGTAATCATTTATTTTTGGTTGCATTTGTGACTATTTTAGTGGCAGTCTGGAGCGCTGAAGATACAAACAAATAATAAATTGAGACAGACATATTGTGTATAATAGCACCGTGTCATTGACGTTAACTCGTTTAACTCGCCCAGTAATTGCTTGAGAGAAACAAACAGGCAAATGAAAATAATGATGACTAAAATTCAACACACACACACACACACACACACACACACACACACACACACACTCTCTTACTCACACACACACACACACACACACACACACACACGTTTACCTTAAACAACTCAAACTCCTTTTTTGGCATCATTAGCTTTAAGATGAATAAATGAGCAAAAAACTATTTGATGATGTGACCAGAAATGAAAAGAGAACATGAAATACATCTGAATGCGAGTGATGATGTCACCTGTATGTTGTGGCTGTATATGGGCTCCCCGCGGCCCGTCACGTCCATCACACGGCTGATCTCCAGGATGTTATTTGGCAAGTATCCTGCAGCGCCTGCATCATTCCGCACCTTCCACCACTGTTTCCTGTCGTCCAACACCTGACGGCCAATCAGATCGACATATCTCTGAACACATGATCAACACACACAATCACATACAGTGTTATATGATCACATGACTGTACCTCCACCACCTCATCTTTCAGCACCGACAGCTCTGTCGCGTTTCTGGCCACAAAATCATATTTGGATTTGGCAAAGTTTCTGGGCTGTGTTCTGTCATGAGTGTCCACATTTCTGTGGAGAAACAATTCATTGACACAACACACAGTTAAACAGTTTTGACAATGTAAACCAACTGTAACTTTCACAAATCAAATCCTAAAAAGTGCAAAAACTTTTTTCTACAGTACAATAAATGACTTCTAAGATCTACAGGTGTGAAAGTAAATGCAAATATTAATGTGCCTGAATGAATCGAATGATCTACAGAAGCATGTTTTTGACCGCTGCAGCCGCGGAGGAGCATCTCACAGCATCACGGACATGAGGAACACACACCTGAAGCAGTTTTCCAATTGAGTAGATTCACAAGAGAAAAGATGTTTCACCGAAATGACGGTCAGATGTGTGAAGAAAGAAACACAGAATTTGAGAGTTTAGTTAATCAGGACAGGAAGTGATGCATGAGACGGTTCTCCAGGGCTGCGGTGCGGTCAGTGTTAGCTATCTACATTACGGCTGATGGCGTGTTTAAAAGCCGCCACAGCCGCGTCGTGCTCCAGTGGGTGTAAACACTTGTGTGATGTGTGCATGAAGCCGTACCCGTCAGCGCAGGAGAAATCATCAACCACATGCGACTGCTGTTAGGGAAAAGAAATCACAAACACAAAGTTCAGCAGTGATTGTGTAGTATAGTGATGGAGTATTGGGCAGTGATTGTGTAGTATAGTGGTGGAGTATTCAGCAGTGATTGTGTAGTATAGTGATGGAGCATTGAGCAGTGATTGTGTAGTATAGTGATGGAGTATTGAGCAGTGATTGTGTAGTATAGTGATGAGTATTGGGCAGTGATTGTGTAGTATAGTGATGGAGCATTGAGCAGTGATTGTGTAGTATAGTGATGGAGTATTGAGCAGTGATTGTGTAGTATAGTGATGGAGCATTGAGCAGTGATTGTGTAGTATAGTGATGGAGTATTGAGCAGTGATTGTGTAGTATAGTGATGGAGCATTGAGCAGTGATTGTGTAGTATAGTGATGGAGTATTGGGCAGTGATTGTGTAGTATAGTGATGGAGTATTGAGCAGTGATTGTGTAGTATAGTGGTGGAGTATTGAGCAGTGATTGTGTAGTATATTGATGGAGTATTGAGCAGTGATTGTGTAGTATAGTGATGGAGTATTGAGCAGTGATTGTGTAGTATAGTGATGGAGTATTGAGCAGTGATTGTGTAGTATAGTGATGGAGTATTGAGCAGTGATTGTGTAGTATAGTGGTGGAGTATTGAGCAGTGATTGTGTAGTATAGTGGTGGAGTATTGAGCGGTGATTGTGTAGTATAGTGGTGGAGTATTGAGCAGTGATTGTGTAGTATAGTGATGGAGTATTCGGCGGTGATTGTGTAGTATAGTGATGGAGCATTGAGCAGTGATTGTGTAGTATAGTGATGGAGTATTGAGCAGTGATTGTGTAGTATAGTGATGGAGTATTGAGCAGTGACTGTGTAGTATAGTGATGGAGTATTGAGCAGTGACTGTGTAGTATAGTGATGGAGTATTGAGCAGTGAATGTGTAGTATAGTGATGGAGTATTGAGCAGTGATTGTGTAGTATAGTGATGGAGTATTCAGCAGTGATTGTGTAGTATAGTGATGGAGTATTGAGCAGTGATTGTGTAGTATAGTGATGGAGTATTGAGCAGTGATTGTGTAGTATAGTGATGGAGTATTGGGCAGTGATTGTGTAGTATAGTGATGGAGTATTGAGCAGTGATTGTGTAGTATAGTGATGGAGTATTGAGCAGTGATTGTGTAGTATAGTGGTGGAGTATTGGGCAGTGATTGTGTAGTATAGTGGTGGAGTATTGGGCAGTAATTGTGTAGTATAGTGGTGGAGTATTGAGCAGTGATTGTGTAGTATAGTGGTGGAGTATTGAGCAGTGATTGTGTAGTATAGTGGTGGAGTATTGGGCAGTGATTGTGTAGTATAGTGATGGAGTATTGAGCAGTGATTGTGTAGTATAGTGGTGGAGTATTGGGCAGTGATTGTGTAGTATAGTGATGGGAGTATTGAGCAGTGATTGTGTAGTATAGTGGTGGAGTATTGAGCAGTGATTGTGTAGTATAGTGATGGAGTATTGAGCAGTGATTTTGTAGTATAGTGGTGGAGTATTGGGCAGTGATTGTGTAGTATAGTGGTGGAGTATTGGGCAGTGATTGTGTAGTATAGTGGTGGAGTATTGGGCAGTGATTGTGTAGTATAGTGATGGAGTATTGAGCAGTGATTGTGTAGTATAGTGATGGAGTATTGAGCAGTGATTGTGTAGTATAGTGATGGAGTATTGAGCAGTGATTGTGTAGTATAGTGATGGAGTATTGAGCAGTGATTGTGTAGTATAGTGATGGAGTATTGAGCAGTGATTGTGTAGTATAGTGATGGAGTATTGAGCAGTGATTGTGTAGTATAGTGATGGAGTATTGAGCAGTGATTGTGTAGTATAGTGATGGAGTATTGAGCAGTGATTGTGTAGTATAGTGATGGAGTATTGAGCAGTGATTGTGTAGTATAGTGATGGAGTATTGAGCAGTGATTGTGTAGTATAGTGATGAGTATTGAGCAGTGATTGTGTAGTATAGTGATGGAGTATTGGGCAGTGATTGTGTAGTATAGTGATGGAGTATTGGGCAGTGATTGTGTAGTATAGTGATGGGAGTATTGAGCAGTGATTGTGTAGTATAGTGATGGAGTATTGAGCAGTGATTGTGTAGTATAGTGATGGAGCATTGGGCAGTGATTGTGTAGTATAGTGATGGAGTATTGAGCAGTGATTGTTTAGTATAGTGATGGAGTATTGAGCAGTGATTGTGTAGTATAGTGATGGAGTATTGAGCAGTGATTGTGTAGTATAGTGATGGGAGTATTGAGCAGTGATTGTGTAGTATAGTGATGGAGTATTGAGCAGTGATTGTGTAGTATAGTGATGGAGTATTGAGCAGTGATTGTGTAGTATAGTGATGGAGTATTGGGCAGTGATTGTGTAGTATAGTGATGGAGTATTGGGCAGTGATTGTGTAGTATAGTGATGGAGTATTGGGCAGTGATTGTGTAGTATAGTGATGGAGTATTGAGCAGTGATTGTGTAGTATAGTGATGGAGTATTGGGCAGTGATTGTGTAGTATAGTGATTGGAGTATTGGGCAGTGATTGTGTAGTATAGTGATGGAGTATTGAGCAGTGATTGTGTAGTATAGTGATGGAGTATTGAGCAGTGATTGTGTAGTATAGTGATGGAGTATTGAGCAGTGATTGTGTAGTATAGTGGTGGAGTATTGGGCAGTGATTGTGTAGTATAGTGATGGAGTATTGAGCAGTGATTGTGTAGTATAGTGATGGAGTATTGAGCAGTGATTGTGTAGTATAGTGATGGAGTATTGAGCAGTGATTGTGTAGTATAGTGATGGAGTATTGGGCAGTGATTTTGTAGTATAGTGATGGAGTATTGAGCAGTGATTGTGTAGTATAGTGATGGAGTATTAATGTGATTCAGTTTGATAGGATTAAAGCGGCTGATTCAGCGAGATGTCTCACATGGAGTGACGGTCGGTCTCCTGATCTCTGGATCAATCTCTCTGCCAGCAGCGTCACTTCCTGTTCACGAGACACCAGCACCGGAGGCTCCCAGCCATCCCGGAAACACAGCGTGTGATGAGGAAACATGTGATCAATCGGCCATTCCAACCTGAGACACAGACACGTTTGATTCAGTTGTACAATGTGTGTGTGTGTGTGTGAGAGTGTGTGTGTGTTTGAGTGATAGTGTGCGTGTGTGTTGGTGTGTGAATGAGTGTGTGTGTGTGTGTGTGTGGTGTGTGAATGAGTGTGAGTGTGTTTGTGTGTGTGTTGGTGTGTGAATGAGTATGTGAGTGTGTGTGTTGGTGTGTGAATGAGTGTGTGTGTGTGTGAGTGTGTGTTGGTGTGTGAATGAGTGTGTGTTGTGTGTGAATGTGAGTGTGTGTGAGTGTGTGTTGGTGTGTGAATGAGTGTGAGTATGTGTTTGTGTGTTGGTGTGTGAGTGAGTGTGTGTGTGTGATGACCTGCACTTGGTCCATCCATCTCCCAGTGTGACCCACAGGTGTCTCTCGTCTGTTGAACTTGCAGTATGCAGGAAGTCGATGGCTTCTCTGGTGAGCAGAGGAACGATCACACTTTTAGCCAGATCAACTCCACCAGACATCTGGATCACCTGACACACACACACACACACACACACAAAAATCATCATTCATTATTTTATATAGAGTGTGTGTGTGTGAGTGTATATAGAGTGTGTCTGTGAGTGTGTGTGAGTATGTTTGTATATAGAGTGTGTGTGTGTCTGTGAGTGTATATATAGAGTGTGTGTGAGTGTGTGTGTATATAGAGTGTGTGAGTATGTTTGTATGTAGAGTGTGTGTGTATATAGAGTGAGTGTGTGTGTGTATATAGAGTGTGTGTGTATATAGAGTGTGTGAGTATGTTTGTATATAGAGTGTGTGTGTATCTGTGAGTGTATATATAGAGTGTGTGAGTGTGTGTGTATATAGAGTGTGTGAGTATGTTTGTATATAGAGTGTGTGTGTATCTGTGAGTGTATATATAGAGTGTGTGTGAGTGTGTGTGTATATAGAGTGTGTGAGTATGTTTGTATATAGAGTGTGTGTGTGTCTGTGAGTGTATATATAGAGTGTGTGTGAGTGTGTGTGTATATAGAGTGTGTGAGTATGTTTGTATGTAGAGTGTGTGTGTGTATATAGAGTGTGAGTGTGTGTGTATATAGAGTGAGTGTGTGTGTGTATATAGAGTGTGTGTGTATATAGAGTGTGTGAGTATGTTTGTATGTAGAGTGTGTGTGTGTATATAGAGTGTGAGTGTGTGTGTGTATATAGAGTGAGTGTGTGTGTGTATATAGAGTGTGTGAGTATGTTTGTATATAGAGTGTGTGTGTGTCTGTGAGTGTATATATAGAGTGTGTGTGAGTGTGTGTATATATAGAGTGTGTGAGTATGTTTGTATGTAGAGTGTGTGTGTGTATATAGAGTGTGAGTGTGTGTGTATATAGAGTGAGTGTGTGTGTGTATATAGAGTGTGTGAGTATGTTTGTATATAGAGTGTGTGTGAGTGTGTGTGTATATAGAGTGTGTGAGTATGTTTGTATGTAGAGTGTGTGTGTGTATATAGAGTGAGTGTGTGTGAGTATGTTTGTATGTAGAGTGTGTGTCTGTGAGTGTGTGTGTATATAGAGTGAGTGTGTGTGTGTATATAGAGTGTGTGTGTCTGAGTGTGTGTGTATATAGAGTGTGTCTGTGTGTGTGAGTGTGTGTGAGTATGTTTGTATATAGAGTGTGTGTGTATCTGTGAGTGTATATATAGAGTGTGTGTGAGTGTGTGTGTATATAGAGTGTGTGAGTATGTTTGTATGTAGAGTGTGTGTGTGTATATAGAGTGTGAGTGTGTGTGTATATAGAGTGAGTGTGTGTGAGTATGTTTGTATGTAGAGTGTGTGTATATAGAGTGTGTGTGTATATAGAGTGTGTCTGTGAGTGTGTGTGTGTATATAGTGAGTGTGTGTGAGTGTATATAGAGTGAGTGTGTGTGTATATACAGTGTGTGTATGTCTGTGAGTGTGTGTGTGTCTGTGAGTGAGTGTGTGTGTATATACAGTGTGTGTGTCTGTGAGTGTGTGTGTATATAGAGTGAGTGTGTGTCTGAGTGTGTGTGTATATAGTGTGTGTGTGTGTCTGTGAGTGTGTGTGTATATAGAGTGAGTGTGTGTGTATATACAGTGTGTGTATGTCTGTGAGTGTGTGTGTGTCTGTGAGTGAGTGTGTGTGTATATACAGTGTGTGTGTCTGAGAGTGTGTGTGTATATAGAGTGAGTGTGTGTCTGAGTGTGTGTGTATATAGTGTGTGTGTGTGTCTGTGAGTGTGTGTGTATATAGAGTGAGTGTATATAGAGTGTGTGTGTATGTGTATATAGAGTGTGTGTGAGTGTGTGTGTGTATATAGAGTGAGTGTGTGTGTCTGTGAGTGTGTTTGTATATAGAGTTAGTGTGTGTGTATATAGAGTGTGTGTGAGTGTGTATATAGAGTGAGTGTGTATATAGAATGAGTGTGTGTATCTGTGAGTGTGTTTGTATATAGAGTGTGTGTATATAGAGTGTGTGTGAGTGTGTATATAGAGTGTGTGTGTATATAGAGTGAGTGTGTGTGTCTGTGAGTGTGTGTGTATATAGAGTGAGTGTATATAGAGTGTGTGTGTATGTGTATATAGAGTGTGTGTGAGTGTGTGTGTGTATATAGAGTGAGTGTGTGTGTCTGTGAGTGTGTTTGTATATAGAGTTAGTGTGTGTGTATATAGAGTGTGTGTATATAGAGTGTGTGTGAGTGTGTATATAGAGTGAGTGTGTATATAGAATGAGTGTGTGTATCTGTGAGTGTGTTTGTATATAGAGTGTGTGTATATAGAGTGTGTGTGAGTGTGTATATAGAGTGTGTGTGTATATAGAGTGAGTGTGTGTGTCTGTGAGTGTGTGTGTATATAGTGTGTGTGTATATAGAGTGTGTGTATCTGTGAGTGTGTTTGTATATAGAGTGTGTGTATATAGAGTGTGTGTGAGTGTGTA
>NC_068322.1:348622-358622 GCF_025860055.1 Xyrauchen texanus | reverse complement strand
ATAGAGTGTGTGTTTGTATATAGAGTGAGTGTGTGTGTGTATAGAGTGTGTGTCTGTGAGTGAGTGTGTGTATATAGAGTGTGTGTGTTTGTATATAGAGTGAGTGTGTGTATATAGAGTGAGTGTGTGTATATAGAGTGTGTGTTTGTATATAGAGTGAGTGTGTGTGTGTATAGAGTGTGTGTCTGTGAGTGAGTGTGTGTATATAGAGTGTGTGTGTGTATATAGAGTGAGTGTGTGTGTATATAGAGTGAGTGTGTGTCTGTGAGTGTGTGTGTGTGTATATAGAGTGAGTGTGTGTATATAGTGTGTGAGTGTGTGTTTGTATATAGAGTGAGTGTGTGTTTGTATATAGAGTGAGTGTGTGTGTGTATATAGAGTGTGTGTGTGTCTGTGAGTTTGTATATAGAGTGTGTGTGTGTGTATATAGTGTGTGTGTGTGTCTGTGAGTGAGTGAGTGTGTGTATATAGAGTGTGTGTGTGTGTGTGTCTGTGAGTTTGTATATAGAGTGAGTGTGTGTTTGTATATAGAGTGTGTGTCTGTGAGTGAGTGTGTGTGTGTATATAGAGTGTGTATGTGTGTGTGTCTGTGAGTTTGTATACAGAGTGAGTGTGTGTGTGTGTGTGTGTGTGTCTCTGTGAGTGTGTGTGTATATAGAGTGTGTGTCTGTGAGTGAGTGAGTGTGTGTGTGTGTATATAGAGTGTGTGTCTGTGAGTCTGTATATAGAGTGAGTGTGTGTGTGTGTGTCTGTGAGTGTGTGTGTATACAGAGTGAGTGTGTGTGTGTTAACAGAGGTGTAGCTCAACATGAACACTACTGTATGATCAAACAGAGGAAGTATTACCAGTCTGAGAGGATTAAACAGGAAGTGAATCAGATCCACAGCGTTCGGATTCTGAATGTGATTCTTCAAATTTCCCTGAAACAATAAACAACAATCACAACACAACACGTCTAAACATCAGAATCTGTATTAAAATAGATTCTCCATATGTAAAATATTGATTCTATGAATTATACAGTCCAACAGCACTCTCAGTTGTATTAAGTGTATACTGTGTTGTGTAACGAGATGTGTAAACGGTGTAAATCGGATGTTTATTGTAATTGTCATGTTGCACGTGTGTATATGGTTGAGTGACAATAAAGTGATTTGATACAGGACAATGAGATTTACAATCGAGGTCAAATATATGCGATCAAAAGTTGTCTGTTGTTCACTGTAAATGTCACTCACCAGCAGGTTGAAGGAGTGTTTGAATTTCTGCAAACAGTCGACAAACTCGTCTTGAGATGCTGGTTTTGCTCTAAGAGACAAAACTCCTTCTGTTCAAATCAACACAAACACACACAACAACAATCAACACACCGTTCACAACAACACAAACACACACAACAATCAACACACCATTCACAACAACACTCAACACACACCATTCACAACCACACACAACAACAATCAACACACACTGTTCACAACCACACAATAACAATCAACACACACCGTTCACAACAACACTCAACACACACCATTCACAACCACACACAACAACAATCAACACACACTGTTCACAACCACACAATAACAATCAACACACACCGTTCACAACCACACACAACAACAACAACACACAATAACAATCAACACACACTGTTCACAACCACACACAACAACAACAACACACAATAACAATCAACACACACTGTTCACAACCACACACAACAACAACAACACACAATAACAATCAACACACACCGTTCACAACTACACACAACAACAACAACACACAATAACAATCAACACACACTGTTCACAACCACACACAATAACAACCAACACACAATAACAATCAACACACACCGTTCACAACTACACACAACAACAACAACACACAATAACAATCAACACACACTGTTCACAACCACACACAACAACAACAACACACAATAACAATCAACACACACCATTCACAACCACACACAATAACAACCAACACACACCATTCACAAACACACACACAACAATCAACACACACCATTCACAACAACACTCAACACACACCATTCACAACCACACACAACAACAATCAACACACACTGTTCACAACCACACAATAACAATCAACACACACCGTTCACAACCACACACAACAACAACAACACACAATAACAATCAACACACACTGTTCACAACCACACACAATAACAACCAACACACAATAACAATCAACACACACCGTTCACAACCACACACAACAACAACAACACACAATAACAATCAACACACACTGTTCACAACCACACACAACAACAACAACACACAATAACAATCAACACACACCATTCACAACCACACACAATAACAACCAACACACACCATTCACAAACACACACACAACAATCAACACACACCATTCACAACCACACACAACAACAACAACACACAATAACAATCAACACACACTGTTCACAACCACACACAATAACAACCAACACACAATAACAATCAACACACACCGTTCACAACCACACACAACAACAACAACACACAATAACAATCAACACACACTGTTCACAACCACACACAACAACAACAACACACAATAACAATCAACACACACCATTCACAACCACACACAACAACAATCAACACACACTGTTCACAACCACACAATAACAATCAACACACACCGTTCACAACCACACACAACAACAACAACACACAATAACAATCAACACACACTGTTCACAACCACACACAATAACAACCAACACACAATAACAATCAACACACACCGTTCACAACCACACACAACAACAACAACACACAATAACAATCAACACACACTGTTCACAACCACACACAACAACAACAACACACAATAACAATCAACACACACCATTCACAACCACACACAATAACAACCAACACACACCATTCACAAACACACACACAACAATCAACACACACCATTCACAACAACACTCAACAACAACAATCAACACACACCATTCACAACAACACACAATAACAATCAACACACACCGTACACAACCACACACAACAACAACAACACACAATAACAATCAACACACACTGTTCACAACCACACACAACAACAACAACACACACCATTCACAACCACACACAATAACAACCAACACACACCATTCACAAACACACACACAACAATCAACACACACCATTCACAACAACACTCAACAACAACAATCAACACACACCATTCACAACAACACACAATAACAATCAACACACACCATACACAACAACAATCAACACACACCATTCACAACCACACACACCGTTCACAACCACACATACAACAACAATCAACACACACCGTTCACAACAACAGTCAACACACACCGTTCACAACAACACACAATAACAATCAACACACACCATTCACAACCACACCCAATAACAACCAACACACACCGTTCACAACAACACAAACACACACAACAACAACAGTCAACACACACCGTTCACAACAACACATAATAACAATCAACACACACCATTCACAACCACACCCAATAACAACCAACACACACCGTTCACAAACACACACACAACAATCAACACACACCATTCACAACCACACACAACAACAAACACACACCGTTCACAACAACACACAATAACAATCAACACACACCATTCGCAACCACACAAAACAACAACAACCAACACACACCGTTCACAACACTCAACACACACCATTCGCAACCACACACAACAACAAACACACACCGTTCACAAACACACACAATAACAATCAACACACACCGTTCACAACAACACACAATAACAACCAACACACACCATTCACAAACACACACACAACAACAACAATCAACACACACCATTCACAAACACACACAATAACAATCAACACACACCATTCACAAACACACAAAATAACAATCAACACACACCATTCACAAACACACACAATATCAATCAACACACACCGTTCACAACAACACACAATAACAATCAACACACACCATTCACAACCACACACAATAACAACCAACACACACCGTTCACAAACACACACACAACAATCAACACACACCATTCACAACAACACTCAACAACAACAATCAACACACACCGTTCACAACAACACACAATAACAATCAACACACACCGTTCACAACAACACACAATAACAATCAACACACACCGTTCACAACAACACACAACAACAATCAACACACACCATTCACAACCACACACACAACAACAACAATCAACACACACCGTTCACAACAACACAAACACACACAAAAACAACAATCAACAAACACCGTTCACAACAACACACAATAACAATCAACACACACCGTTCACAACAACACAAACACACACAAAAACAACAATCAACACACACCGTTCACAACAACACACAATAACAATCAACACACACCGTTCACAACAACACACAATAACAATCAACACACACCGTTCACAACAACACACAACAACAATCAACACACACCATTCACAACCACACACACAACAACAATAAACACACACCGTTCACAACACAAACACACACAAAAACAACAATCAACACACACCGTTCACAACAACACAAACACACACAAAAACAACAATCAACAAACACCGTTCACAACAACAAACGCACCCAACAACAACAATCAACACACACTGTTCACAAACACACACAACAACAAACACACACCGTTCAGAAACACACACAACATCAACAATCAACACACACCATTCACAAACACACACAACATCAACACACACCGTTCACAAACACACACAACATCAACAATCAACACACACTGTTCACAAACACACACACAACAACAACAACTATCAACACACACCATTCACAACAACACACAACAACAACAATCAACACACACCGTTCACAACAACACACAACAACAACAATCAACACACACCGTTCACAACAACACACAACAATCAACACACACCATTCACAACAACACACACACTGAGTGAACGCACCTCCTGGCCCTTTCTTTTTACTCTTCTTAGATTTCTTCCGTTTGTCGAGTTCACTAAATGCTTCGGCAGATTTCTGAAGTTTAGTGACGAAGTGTTCGATGTCGTCTAGAAGATGATTCAGGATTTGCTGTAAAACACACGGCAGTATTTCATCATACGTGTGCAACAATTTTCTGAAACAACCATCAATCAAACTTCAATTACACTGTGAAATTAAAGTCAACATGAAACTTCATTCACATCTAGGAGTGCACCGATCTGATACCTGGATTCGTCGTGGTCATTACCGTTAGCTCCAGAACTGAAATATGACTCTTTTATTTAAAGTGTCTTGAAGACATGCGACAACTTGTGAATCTCAAAAGATAAATATTTTGGGAGAAACCAGACTCACTGTGGGGGTCAGTTCCCCTCTGACTAACCCCACCCTAACCCTAAACCAGACTCACTGTGGGGGCCAGTTCCCCTCTGACTAACCCCACCCTAACCCTAAACCAGACTCACTGTGGGGGCCAGTTCCCCTCTGGCCAACCCCACCCTAACCCTAAACCAGACTCACTGTGGGGGCCAGTTCCCCTCTGACTAACCCCACCCTAACCCTAAACCAGACTCACTGTGGGGGCCAGTTCCCTCTGACTAACCCCACCCTAACCCTAAACCAGACTCACTGTGGGGGCCAGTTCCCTCTGACTAACCCCACCCTAACCCTAAACCAGACTCACTGTGGGGGCCAGTTCCCCTCCGACCAACCCCACCCTAACCCTAAACCAGACTCACTGTGGGGGCCAGTTCCCCTCCGACCAACCCCACCCTAACCCTAAACCAGACTCACTGTGGGGGCCAGTTCCCCTCCGACCAACCCCACCCTAACCCTAAACCAGACTCACTGTGGGGGCCAGTTCCCCTCCCGACCAACCCCAACCCCTAACCCTAAACCAGACTCACTGTGGGGGCCAGTTCCCCTCCGACCAACCCCACCCTAACCCTAAACCAGACTCACTGTGGGGGCCAGTTCCCCTCCGACCAACCCCACCCTAACCCTAAACCAGACTCACTGTGGGGGCCAGTTCCCCTCTGACTAACATCATGAATATAATGTAAATAATTACTTGTGTATAGTTAAAGTCATGGTTTAAAATGATTAAACAAAGTAAGGTTTAAGGGTCAGTATTTAAACATTGATTGTGTTTGAACTGTAAGATTAATGATTCATGTCTTTGAAGTTCATCTTGATTAACTGCAGAAGTTCACATAGATGAGATTGTCCTTGTTAATTGGCTGATGAAGAGTTTAATAGTTAGTCTATATATTCCATTATAAGATCGTAGTCCATCAATAGACGAGTTGCATCACAGTTCAACCTGGCCGGTCAGTTCGGTGAGGTTCGGTGTGGTCCCTCCTAAATCCAAGGTTCAGGCAGTGGCATATGAAGTATCTGATGTCTTATGGTTAGAGTTGGCATCAGTTCATCCTCTGAAGTCCATCATAATAGACTGAAGTGATGTTTGGCACCGGCTGCATTTAGTCATCATCATTCTGTGACATGTAGCAGTGGAGTCCAACACGAAGCATGAATGGAGCTGGATCCAGCCGGTTCTGGTGACCTCAGGATAGGAGTCCCGAGGTTGAGACAGAGAAACAAATTAAATAATAGTAGCATAGATGCCATAACATTTATTGCAGATTTATAAATCACGATCACTGTTTCTGGTTCCGGGAGACCCAACTAAAGCAGCCTAATTGTGGGTTGGAGGATAAATTAGGTGTATGTCTGGCTAAATAGATGAGTCGTTAGTCTAGACTTAAACTGAGAGAGTGTGTCTGAGTCCCGAACAGTGTTAGGGAGAATATTCCATAGTTTAGGAGCCAAATATGAAAAGGATCTTCCTCCTTTTGTGGATTTTGATATTCTAGGAACTATTAACAGGCCAGAATGTTGTGATCGTAATGAACGTGATGGAATATAGCGTGACAGAAGATCACTTAAGTACTGCGGAGACCATTCAAAGCTTTGTACGTCGTTAACAGAATATTATAATTAATGTGTAATGTAACAGGTAACAATGTAACGATGATAAAATGGGGCTAATATGATCATATTTATTGGTTCTCGTCAGCACTCTGGCTGCTGCATTTTGAACCAATTGAAGTTTATTTATTGATCTTGCTGGACATCCTCCCAGAATTGCATTACAATAATCTAGTCTTGAGGTCATGAACGCATGAATTAGTTTTTTGGCATCAGCAACAGAGAGCATGTGCCTTAATTTAGCAATATTTCTGAGGTGGAAGAATGCTGTTCTACAAACATTTGTAATTTGATTTTCAAAAGGACAGATTGGTATCAAATATAACACAAGTTCTGTCACTGTTGAAGATGATGTAACAAAACATCCATCTAGAGTCAAATGATATTTTAGTGGCTTATTATTAGAGGTTTTTGGTCCAATAATTAGAACCTCTGTTTTGTCAGAATTGAGTAGAAGGAAATTTCTGGCCATCCAATCTTTTATTTCACTGATACACTCTGATCATTTTGAGAATTGTGAAATCTCATCAGGTTTTGAAGAAATATAAAGTTGTGTATCGTCAGCATAGCAGTGGAAACTTATTCCACGATTCCTGATAATATCTCCCAAGGGAAGCATATACATGGAGAAAAGCAGAAGCCCTAAAACTGATCCCTGTGGCACTCCATATTTTACTTTTGTTTGGTTTGACAATTCCTCATTTACATAGACAAAGTGGTAGTGGTCTGCTAAATATGACCTAAACCATGCTAATGCAACTCCACAAATGCAAACATAATTCTCCAGCCTATTCAAGAGAATGTCGTGATCTATCGTGTCGAATGCAGCACTAAGATCTAAAAGCACTAGAAGAGAAATGCAGCCGCGATCTGATGATAAGAGCAAGTCATGTGTATCTTTGCACTTGTAAATTATATGTCAGATGCTCGAGCCCCTGAAATGCATTTTACAATGATGGCTGGAGTCTCGATTTCTACATTGTACATTCATATAGAATCACCAATTATTAAGGCTTTTTCAACATGATTCTCAGTGGGTGCATCACTGAGTGGAGAATCGATTGGTGATCCTTACAGGAACGGGAACGACACCCAAACGCCCTGCCAGAACCAAAGTGTGCGTGTTGCTCGGTGTACTACTCACATCTTAAACAGTATCGACTGGCTTCTCTTTCTCACTGACCTCCACTAGCGAGCGTTCAGATGTGTGTCTCCAACTCATTAACCTTCTCCGTCAGCCTGACTAATTCCTTACATTTATCACATGTGAATCCATCACTGCTGATGGAAGAAGCTATAGTAAACATGTAGCATGCATTGCAGGAAGAAATAACATGAGCAGATGCCAGAACTTACCACAACTGTTTGTTGTTGTTGTTATGGTAGTTATTGAGTGGTGAGGTTTTGAGATCAATGTGGTTCCAGATCAGCAGATGTTTGAGATTGATGCAATAATCCACGTACAACACAGTGGAGAATACGAATGCATGCAGTCGAGACGCGAGATGTAGACAAGCAGAAAACGGATGTGTGCGGTAAAATACACACAGTTGAAATAGTAGAAAAGCGGAAAAAACCCGAAGCACACAGTAAAATGGTAAAGGATAAAGCGATGAACGTATAAGAATAAGAATAAGCAGCATGCCGCTTAAAGAGTTACCGAGGTACCGAGATTCAAAAACAAATCACTTTATTGTCACATGACCATGTACACAAGTGCAACAGTGGGTGAAAGTCTTATTTACACAACACAATTTACACAGTAATAATATACAATGTACAGTAAACAATACACATAATATAGAATACACATACAATAAAGCAGTAGGTTATATTGTCCTGTATTGGCATTCAGGCTGTCGGTTGATAGCAGGGGCAGATTTAGGCATGTGCGACTGCCGGGGTCATTTTGCCCCCCCACAAGGTGGCACGAAGCAGCGGTACCCCCCCGGTCAACAACTTTGGGGGCATTCTCGTTTAGAATCACCACCACACAATGATAATAAACACACTGAATTCATGATGGAACGATTGGAGTGAAGAGATGGACGGACTGAGATGTTCGAGTCATGTATCTGTAATGAACAATGCCGGGCTCATCTCATTGGCTGACAGACAGGAAGAGGAACAGGATGTGATGTCACAGAGTAAACACTCACCACATCTCTGTCCAGTTGTGCAGCACTCATATCAGGAAACCCGTCCAGCTCCGTGTGATGTCTCTGTTTATCATCTGCACACACACACACACTCATTTATCACATGCTGTGAGAACAGGAAGTGATGCGTCCAAGGTCACACAGCAGATACAGGAAAAATGTGATGCAATTAGACTTTTGACTCAACACATTACAGCTACTGATACATTCAGCATCATTGTGACAACTTGCCCCGGTCTCCCCCACATATGAACGTCTGACTCACAGTCTGGATGCGTATTGGTCCAACTGCCCACTCGGCTCTTGAGGTTCTCTTGATTGACAGCTGCCGGAGGCTGGGGGGCGGGGCCTCCTGGGGGCGGAGGAATACTGCCGTCGCTCTTCAGGATCATTCTGAGGGACACGGAGAAACGGATGCTGGGTTACCATGGCAACAGCATCACAATTCATACAGCTGGTCAGTGACGTTCTTACAGGAGCGCCTCCGGACGTTTCTTCACTTTCCCGCCTTTGTAATCGCTGACGGCGCTCTCGATGTCCACGTGGATTAGATTGGCCTGAGGAGGTCACATGACATCATCATCATCAACACGAGGAGGAACAGTGTTGCAATTTGTGTTGCGAGAGTGTTTAAGTACCTTGATGTCGTCACACTGGAACAGGTGCAGGTCCGGTTTGCCCTGTCCGGATTCTTTACACACCAGCGCTAGTATCGAGTCATAATCGCACGCGTTCATCACGGCCTGACAGTGCTGGATGGAACCCAGAGGAA
>NC_068322.1:338622-341122 GCF_025860055.1 Xyrauchen texanus | reverse complement strand
CTTTTTATTTTATTATTAAAGCAAACAACAAAACTATTACAACAAAATGGCATTCAAATTACAATCAACTTAATTTTAACATGGGCTGACACACAAAAATAATAATATAATAAAAGACAAAAAAAATACAAATAAATAATAATAATAAAATAAATAATTATTACAACATCATATGAAGCCACCAGGGTACTAAAAAAATAAATGAAAATTTTATATGATTTCTTACTGATCGAAAAGGGAATATTATTAAGGTTTTAGAGCATATGTCAGTTGTAAACTGAATTTGTCAAAGTTATAATGATGGTAAATGGTGATTTGTCCATGACAAACCTTTGACTAATAATCTGATTCCAGACATTATGGCAGATATTACCGTGAAGAATTGTTAAGGATAAGTAAAACAACGTTTAAGAGTAAAAGCAGTATAATAAGCCTTAAACAATACATCTTTTAATTAATTCCAAAAAAATCTGTATAAATTTGAGGTTAATCCATCAGGACCCAGTGATTTAATCGAAGATTATGTCCATATCTTCCATTCAAGATCACAAAGATGTCTGAAGTCCACATCAATGCGAGGAATAAGCGGTTCTTTCAAACAACAGATTACTTTGGACATGTATAAATCCATATAAAATGTAAAGATTTCTCTGCTTATGGATTTTGGGTCTGTCATTTCCTCATCATCAATCATCACGGACAATAAAGCATTTTCAAGTTTCCTCATGTTTGCTAGTAATTTACTCTTAACTGATAGAACGTTTTTAAATTTAAGATATTGTCATTTATTTATATGAGACATATCAATTAATTCCTTTATTTTGTTACAAAAAACATTAGTTAATAAATCAGCATTAAATGTCCAATAATTCGTAGGATCTCCCCCAGCGGTATAAAAGAAGCTGTACAGAAATACAACAAACACACAGTCATGTGCTCCGACAGACAACAGTCAATCCAGATTTGCTGGATCCATTGAATTTCCTCCATGAACACATGAATACGGTTTACAACAGGGGTTCAAATGTCTCCATACATCTAATAAATCAAACATTAGCCTCGTCTGGAACAACATTGAAATCCCACAATAACGTCTGAAAGTTCTGAAAACATGTGATGTACAGCTTCATACTATTATAACCATATATGTTAACTACAATAAATAAAACATCTTCAATATTTAACACCAGCAACACACACAAACAAGCAAACACACACTCTCTCACACACACACTCTCCATTTTGCAATCCCTCCAAAATGTTTGTTTTTAGCGCCCACTAGCGACCTTACCGCCAGCCACTGGCGACCTGCAGCGACAAAGTCGCTAGCAGTGTGAACGCAGCTTTATGGCACGTGCACATACAACGCAGGAAAACATTTTTGCCTCGCACTGCTCGCAAACCCCCGAGTATTCCCCCTTCTCTTCCGGAAAAGGACAGAAGGACAGGCTTCTACGACGACTTTCCGCCATCAACCATTGGCCGACATCACAACGATTGCTGCTCTGTATCTGTTGTGGAAGTCCCAGATATGTTGATATGGTGTCGTGTTGTTGCGGGTGTCCACACACCCCGGCAATATTTTCATCCATTTTTCCAGATTTATTCTGCTACTACGTCAGTACGTCAGAGACGTACGGAAAAACTCAATGCTGATAGGTTTTCACGACAACACGGCATGCGGATATTTCGCGCGAACACGCTAATTAAGCGATTTCGCATTTTTCGCACCATTCGCATATTTGCACTGACTTTGTATGTAATCGCGATGCACAAAATGCTCGATTCTCATTGTATGTGAACGCACCATAAAACATCATCAAGAGCTTTAATCTCCTGTCTGTCGGCCCGTATATATACCCACAATCCTTTGCTCTCACTGTGACATCACAGGCCTGCAGTGATCCTATTAAACCTGTATGATGAGTCCAGATCCAGTCCCGAACAACATATGAAATCTGATATACTGAAGGAATCAAATGAGCCTGACGGTTTATATCAGAGTTCACTGATGTGTTTTACATTCTCATGTCGTCTCTGTAGTGTGAAGCGTGAAACTTCATCCTCTGTGTGGAGATCATTTACAATCTGCTCACAAACGCTGCCTGTCTCTCTCTCTCTGTGTCTGTGTCTCTCGCTCTCTCTCTGTGTCTGTCTCTGTGTCTCTCTCTCTTGGTGTCTCTTTATGCATCTCTCTCTCTCTCTCTCTGTGTCTCTCGCTCCCTCTCTCTCTCTGTGTGTCTCTCGCTCTCTCTCTGTCTTTCTCTCTCTTAGTGTCTCTCGCTCTCTCTCTCTGTGTCTGTGTCTCTCGCTCCCTCTCTCTCTCTGTGTCTCTCGCTCTCTCTCTGTCTCTCTCTCTCTCAGTGTCTCTCGCTCTCTCTCTCTGTCTGTCTCTGTGTCTCTCTCTCTTGGTGTCTCTCTATGCGTCTCTCTCTCTCTCTCTCTGTGTCTCTCGCTCCCTCTCTCTCTCTTAGTGTCTCTCGCTCTCTCTCTGTGTCTG
>NC_068322.1:316122-323622 GCF_025860055.1 Xyrauchen texanus | reverse complement strand
TTCAAATACATTTATATTATATTATTATAATAATATTAATATAATATTATATAGCTTTTGGTTCATCTTTGTTTTTGTTGACCGTGTAGTGCGAGTTGTTGATAGAAGGAAAGCCATTGCGCTGTATTTGCTATCACGAAGACTACGGAAAAGACGCAGATTTTGGGTTCACTCCATGAACCGACGGAGGAGAGAATATGGTGCATATTACCATCTTGTCGCCGAACTCCGTCTTGACCGTGACCGACACCTTTAACTTCTTCAGGATGAATGCAGAGCAAGTGGATCACATTCTTTCCCTGATTGGAGGCAACTAAAGGCAAACAACAAACTACAGGCAGTCCATTGAACCCAAGCAGCGACTTGCAGTTACATCTGCTTCTCTTATTTATGTGTGCTTACTGTGTGCAAAATGTAAATAAATGCTTAATTTGTTTCTTGGAGAAAGATTTTTTTATTTAGATTGTTGAAATGTCTGATACACATCTAATTTACAAACATTACCCATCATGAACATCTTAAAGATAATTCATAAATGTGTGTAATAACAAACTGCACAGTTTCTCGAAAATTCAACAAAATCATGCATACTGAATGTGTGCTATAATAACATGTCTATTCTATTTCACTTTCTATATTGAGTTAAGTTGTTTGGGCCAGGGAAAGGTTGTCAAAAACACTTTTAAATTACTTACCATCGGCACCAAGAGCTACTGCAACTTCATCCCATGCCTTTTCCTTTGCCTGTGAGTCTTTATAAAGCATATTTCGTGGATCATAAATAACTGAACGTTTCTCAACCTCCACAATGAGACGAGTGTCGTCCATTATTATATTTTCAGGTGCACTCGACCATGCCGGCTGTGACACCACGTGCTTTTGTTTATGATTGTCAGCATGACATCCTTATGACTATATATATATATATATTATATTAGTTATGTGTATATACATTTATACATTAAATTAATCTAACTTAAACTAAACTGGCAGTATAAATTATTTAAACTTGTTTTTGTAGTTTGGGCAACAAGTTTGTTTTTGGACATTTGTTATCTTTTTAAATTGATGAAGGTCATTTGATTGACTGTTTAAAAAACAATAGATATCATCAATGCGCTTTTGGTAACTGCTGTGTATTTTTGCCATGATCAATGCATTGTCACTTTAATTCAGCGTAAGCCGCGCGTCAAAAATAGACAGGACGCCGAAACGATCGCGGCACTGCTGCTCCTGCTACGCGCTGCCGCGCCGCCTCTGCGTGCGGTGTAAATGCTCTAATCTGTTAACATGGGCGCCGAAAAGAATACGCGCTGTTAACGCGTGCAGTGTGAAACCGGCGTCAGCGTGAACAGTTACGTGCCGCGTACTTCTACAGCATATGCTGTATAGCGTAATCTGTTTTTTTATTCTCGCATGTTCCTAATGTCATGACAAATTATGTCTCTAAGCATTCTGCCATCTCTGTGGTCTGCTAGATTCAATGGGTGTCATCAGGACAGGGGGGACGCCTCTCTCCTCTTATTGTGGCAATGTTGTGAAGTACCACACAAGCAACTGTGACGTCACATGCCCTATTTGGAGTGACCCTGAGCCCACGCAGACACTGAAACCTCGCCTTCAGAATGCCTATTGTCATCTCCACCTTGGCCCGTGTTCTGCTGTGAGACGGGTTGAAGCGTGTCTGTGGTCCGGGCTCAGGATCAGGGTAGGGTGTCATCATATAGGGGAGGCAAGGGTATCCTCTGTCCCCCAGCAAGTAACCATAGAAGTGTCCTGTAATGTTTGAGGTGTTTTGTAAATGTAATAAAGACTACAAGCATTTGTCTAACAAAACGTCCTCTGTTGAAATTTGTTGCACAGAGATGACTCTCTAAATATTCTGGCATGTACAGACCCAGGCCATCAACATTAGTGCATCACATATTACCTGTGGAGAACAAGACGTTTATTATTTGTAACACCAATATTAAGGAGCCAAAATATAGCTATTACCTGCACATTGATGCTATGCACAGACTTCTCCCTCATTGATAGATGGAGCTTTAATAGGAATGTGGGTGCCATCAATGCACCCATCACGTTTGGGAACCCTGAAATTAAGATTAATTACAAGTTTAAGAAGTCTGTGTAGCCTTTACATGTGTGTGTGCAGTCAAAATAACACACACACTCACACATACACACACACACACACACACACAAACGCACTCACACACACACGTACAAACACACACAAACGTACACACACAAACACACACACAAACACAAACGTACACACACAAACACACACACAAACACAAACGTACACACACAAACACACACACAAACGTACAAACACACACAAACGTACAAACACACACAAACGTACACACACACAAACACAAACGTACACACACAAACGTACAAACACACACAAACGTACACACACACAAACACAAACGTACACACACAAACGTACAAACACACACACACACAAACACAAACGTACACACACAAACGTACAAACACACACACACAAACGTACAAACACACACGTACACACACAAACACAAACGTACACACACAAACGTACAAACACACACACACAAACGTACAAACACACACGTACACACACAAACACAAACACAAACGTACAAACACACACACACAAACGTACAAACACACACACACACAAACGTACACACACAAACGTACAAACACACACACACACAAACACAAACGTACACACACAAACGTACAAACACACACACACACAAACACAAACGTACACACACAAACGTACAAACACACACACACACAAACACAAACGTACACACACAAACGTACAAACACACACACACACACACACAAACGTACACACACAAACGTACACACACAAACGTACAAACACACACACACACAAACACAAACGTACACACACAAACGTACAAACACACACACACACAAACGTACAAACACAAACGTACAAACACAAACGTACAAACACACACACACACAAACGTACAAACACAAACGTACACACACAAACACAAACGTACAAACACACACACACAAACGTACAAACACACACACACACAAACACAAACGTACAAACACAAACGTACAAACACACACACACAAACGTACAAACGTACACACACACAAACACAAACGTACACACACAAACACAAACGTACAAACACACACACAAACACACACACAAACGTACAAACACACACACACACACATGAAACAGGAGTCAGACTGAAAATAATATATGGCAAATATATTTGATTTACTTTAAATATTGCAAAGTGCAGTGAGTAAAAACAACAACATGTACATTTTATACACACATAATTAGGGATAAATTGTGATTACTGTAATAGGATAAAAACTATAAATACACTATGCTATTTAAAATATATATCATAGTTACTGTAGCTAACCTTGTTAAAGTCCCCATGAATTCAAAATTGACCATACTTACTTTTGTGGTGAACAATTCATCCATGCAAGTCAAGCCACACACAAAAATAATTTGGCTTCGTAATCTTTAATCAAAATCTGAAAATGCCCCGCCCCTCTGCATTGGAGGACCTTGCCTGATGACGTAGGTTTGACGGTTTAGGTGTCTCCTTAACATCCGTAACCACGCCCCTCCAACTGACAGTAGACAGGCTGCCTGTGTGTTTGCGAGCATTGACAGCGTGTGAAAGGAGAGATGGCGAGGAGGAGCATTTTTGGTTGTGACACTCACGGAACACTTTTTACCATTCGAACCCTCCGCATGTAACGGCTCAAACATGTAAGGTCTGATTCCCCCCGTGACGAAATGATCCTCCGTGTGTTCCTGTTCTTCTTCATCTTCCTCCTCCTCCTGCTGCAGGAAGGGGACTGCTGGTGGTGTTTCAGGCGGCGAGTAATCCTCAACAACCGATTGTAAACTTGCGTTAAGATCTGCCTCCATTTTTGAATGAAACACCTACTTTTTTAGATCCAATCAGGTGCTAGTTGGAAAAAGAAGCCACGCCCACTATTTTGCCTCATTTAGTATTCCGTTTCTCTCGGAAATACGTCACAACACTGGAGAAAAGTCGTTTGCAACTTCCGGTTCACGGAGACTTTAAGGGCTGTAGCTTGTATACGTTCTTTAATTCAATCATTTATTCAAGTTTGACTTATTTTGGTGTTTGTTTGATGTTAATATCACACCATTTCTTATAATATCAAGATTTAAAAATGAGAGGAAAAAAATAGCAGAGGATGGTTTCGATCCATCGACCTCTGGGTTATGGGCCCAGCACGCTTCCGCTGCGCCACTCTGCTCGTGTTGATTTGAGCGAAACAATACTGCTTATAAACGTCTGTTCTCTTCCAGTGTCTTCAGAGCGGTTCACAACTCAACAGTAACATATGCGCTCCATTCGGTTCCGTGTGCTGAGCACGTAATTCTCAGAGCACATTATAGTATTTATATATAGATTTTTATGGCTGAAGAAGAAACATTTTTTTTTTAAAGCAAAGCTATATCAAACAAATCAAGGAAAATAAATATACGAAATGACCATTTTTAAAAGCTAAGCTAGATATCTCTGTGTAATAATTTTAACTAAGTAATAATGTACTCAGTGCTTTTTATTATTTACATTTTTTTTACTTTATTGAAAGTAATCAACAATACAATCAAAGTAGCAAAAGTTTAAAAAAAAAAAAGATACATACAAAACATAAAAATAAATAAATAAAAAAATAAAATATAAAAAAAGAAGAAAAAAACACACACTAAAACACAAAAAGAATGAATCAAATAAACACATTGAATATAGTACAATTAACCACAGTCTTAACAGCTTTTTTGTTTTGCATGGAAGAGATAGTAGAAATATACTGTTCCATTTCAGTTTTTAGCACTGAAAAAAGTGTTTTTTATTACCGAATTTACATTTATGGATATGGAATTTGGCAACAAATAAAATTAGGTTTACTAGAAAGAGTGCACCATTGTCCTTCCCACGGTCACTAAAACAAACAAAAATTACATTTTTGTAGAACAGGGAGAACTCAGGAAGAATATTGTCAACTAAAAATGAATTAATGTCTTTCCAGAGCTTATATGTGAATTCACAAGACCAAAATAAATGTGAAATAGTTTCAGGATGCAAGCCACAAAAGGAGCATTTTACATCAATGTCATTCCTAAACTTATTTAAGCAAACATTTCTGGGGTAAAACCTGTGTAGTAACTTGAATGAGACTTTTTTAATTTTGTTAGTTAAAAGGAACTTCTGAGGTAAGGACCAGATTTTTTCCCAATCATGTACTCAGTGCTACACAGAACAAACAAAACATCTACTACGTCACCAAACCACGCAGAGGATTAGATCCACTACGTCATCGCGTACAGTCCGCAACGTGGAGCCTCTCGCAGTACACATACTACGGAAATAGTAGTACGCACGGAGGTAGTACGCACTGAGGTAGTACGCACTTTGTTAGTACGCACTGTGTTAGTACGCACTGAGGTAGTACGCACTGTGGTAGTAAGCACTGTGTTAGTACGCACTGTGGTAGTACGCACTGTGGTAGTACGCACTGTGGTAGTACGCACTGAGGTAGTACGCACTGTGGTAGTATGCACTGTGGTAGTACGCACTGTGTTAGTACGCACTGTGGTAGTACGCACTGTGTTAGTACGCACTGTGGTAGTACGCACTGTGTTAGTACGCACTGTGTTAGTACGCACTGTGGTAGTACGCACTGAGGTAGTACGCACTGTGGTAGAACGCACTGTGGTAGTACGCACTGAGGTAGTACGCACTGTGTTAGTACGCACTGTGGTAGTACGCACTGTGTTAGTACGCACTGTGGTAGTACGCACTGTGTTAGTACGCACTGTGGTAGTACGCACTGAGGTAGTACGCACTGTGGTAGTACGCACTGTGGTAGTACGCACTACGCACTGTGGTAGTACGCACTGTGGTAGTACGCACTGTGGTAGTACGCACTGTGGTAGTACGCACTGTGTTACTACGCACTGTGTTAGTACACACTGTGGTAGTACGCATTGTGGTAGTACGCACTGTGGTAGTACGCACTGTGTTACAACGCACTGTGTTAGTACACACTGTGGTAGTACGCACTGTGGTAGTACGCACTACGCACTGTGTTAGTATGCACTGTGGTAGTACGCACTGTGTTACTACGCGACTGTGTTAGTACGCGACTGTGGTAGTACGCGACTGTGTTACTACGCACTGTGTTAGTACACACTGTGGTAGTACGCGATTGTGGTAGTACGCACTGTGGTAGTACGCGACTGTGTTACAACGCGACTGTGTTAGTACACACTGTGGTAGTACGCGACTGTGGTAGTACGCACTACGCACTGTGTTAGTATGCACTGTGGTAGTACGCACTGTGTTACTACGCACTGTGTTAGTACACACTGTGGTAGTACGCACTGTGGTAGTACGCACTACGCACTGTGTTAGTACGCACTGTGGTAGTACGCACTGTGGTAGTACGCACTGAGGTAGTACACACTGTGTTAGTACGCACTGTGGTAGTACACACTACGCACTGTGTTAATACACACTGTGTTAGTATCGCGACTGTGGTAGTACGCGACTACGCACTGTGTTAGTACACACTGTGGTAGTACGCGACTGAGGTAGTACACACTGTGTTAGTACACACTGTGTTAGTACGCACTGTGGTAGTACGCGACTGAGGTAGTACGCGACTGTGTTAGTACGCACTGTGGTAGTACGCACTACGCACTGTGTTAGTACACACTGTGGTAGTACGCACTGAGGTAGTACACACTGTGTTAGCACGCACTGTGTTAGTACGCACTGTGGTAGTACGCACTACGCACTGTGTTAGTACACACTGTGGTAGTACCCACTGTGGTAGTACGCGACTCACGACCGTGTTAGTACACACTGTGGTAGTACGCACTGTGGTAGTACGCACTGAGGTAGTACGCACTGAGGTAGTACGCACTGTGGTAGTACGCACTGTGTTAGTACGCACTGAGGTAGTACACACTGTGTTAGTACACACTGTGTTAGTACGCACTGGGGTAGTACGCACTGAGGTAGTACGCACTGAGGTAGTACGCACTGGGGTAGTACGCACTGAGGTAGTACGCACTGTGTTAGTACGCACCGGGGTAGTACGCACCGAGGTAGTACGCACCGTGTTAGTACGCACTGAGGTAGTACGCACTGTGTTAGTACGCACTGAGGTAGTACGCACTGGGGTAGTACGCACTGGGGTAGTACGCACTGTGTTAGTACGCACTGGGGTAGTACGCACCGAGGTAGTACGCACCGTGTTAGTACGCACTGTGGTAGTACGCACTGTGTTAGTACGCACTGAGGTAGTACGCACTGAGGTAGTACACACTGTATTAGTACGCACTGTGGTAGTACGCACTGAGGTAGTACACACTGTGTTAGTACACACTGTGTTAGTACGCACTGGGGTAGTACGCACTGAGGTAGTACGCAC
>NC_068322.1:293622-311122 GCF_025860055.1 Xyrauchen texanus | reverse complement strand
ACCGGGACAATTTGGTTATCCCATGTGACTCTATCCTCCCTAGCAACCGGGCCAATTTGGTTACCCCATGTGACTCTACCCTCCCTAGCAACTGGCCCAATTTGGTTACCCCATGTGACTCTACCCTCCCTAGCAACCGGCCCAATTTGGTTACCCCATGTGACTCTACCCTCCCTAGCAACCGGCCCAATTTGGTTACCCCATGTGACTCTACCCTCCCTAGCAACCGCCCAATTTGGTTACCCCATGTGACTCTACCCTCCCTAGCAACCGGGCCAATTTGGTTACCCCATGTGACTCTACCCTCCCTAGCAACCGGGCCAATTTGGTTACCCCATGTGACTCTACCCTCCCTAGCAACCGCCCAATTTGGTTACCCCATGTGACTCTACCCTCCCTAGCAACCGGGCCAATTTGGTTACCCCATGTGACTCTACCCTCCCTAGCAACCGGACCAATTTGGTTGCTAAGAAGAGCTGGCTGGAGTCTGTCTAATTTTCTTGCATTCTCAAGCCGCGCTGCTCAGATATGATATTTACAGATGGCGATATACACAATATAGTAAAATCTCTTTGGATTGACAGTTTATATTGTCGCTATGATATACATCGTCATATCGTTCAGCTCTACACGATGCTCATGTTCTACATTCAATAGGAGTTTATTCGGGAAATGTGTTTCCATTATAGTTTATTAAAGATTGATGCACCTCAAGCGAGCGTTTGTGGTTTCCATCCCGCAGCTTTTATGCAATATCCCAAAAATCTCATAGAAATATGTGAAAGGAAACAGCTGACGTCTCAAACATTGCGCAGATTCACCAACGTCTCAGAGATCTCAATGTGAACTCGAACGTTTCTCATCAAATCTCCCAAAATCTAATCCTGACCGGCACTTTCCCGCTCGGTACTGCACGACAACACCTGACTGGTCCTGTCTGTTTCTGTTTGTCTTGAGGAATAAAACACATGAAACAATATCTGAACTGTCTCTCTCTCTGTGTGTGTGTGTGTGTGTGTGTGTGTGTGTGTGTAGCATCCTGACATGTATGAGCGTGCAGTTCTGAGGAAAGATCATCAGAAGAAATATGGCGCCACGGTGGACTTGTGGAGCATCGGAGTGACGTTTTATCACGCCGCCACCGGCAGTCTTCCGTTCAGACCGTTTGAAGGGCCGCGCAGAAATAAGGAAGTGATGTACGCACGCGAGACAGCGGTGAAATGTTGCACGTGACGCAGGTTACGAGTTTGATTGTTTGTTTGTGTCGTCATCAGGTATAAAATCATCACAGAGAAGCCGCCGGGCGCCATCTCGGGACATCAGAAGTTTGAGAATGGGAAGATCGAGTGGTGCACGGAGATGCCCGTGTCCTGCAGCCTGGCAAAGTACATCACACACACGACAAACCCTGAGACAGTCCGCACGGTCACTTATACACTCCTATAACAGAGACATTATTCATGTGTTGTTCTAGAACATTCAGTAAATTACAGTCAAACCGCAAACCTCATTAATTCCACATCAAGTTAAAACATAGAACGAAATGTGGAAGTCTCAATTATCATCTAAACGTTCTTAAAACATGATTTACATGACAAGCTTAATTAAGTCTGTTTTAAGAGAAATAGATAGTGAACGTTATGCTTAAAGGGACAGTTCACCCAAAACTGTATTCTGTCATCATTTACTCACCCTCATGTCTTCCCAGACGTGTGTGACTTTCTTTCTTCTGCAGAACACAAATGAAGATTTTTAGAAGAATATTTCAGGCCTGTTGGTCCATACAATGCAAGTGAATGGTGACCAGAACTTTAACGCTCCATAAAGCACATAAAGGCAGCATAAAAGTAATCCATAAGACTCCAGTGGTTTAATCCATGTCTTCAGAAGTGATATGATAGGTGTGGGTGAGAAACAGATCACTATGTAGGTCCATACAATACAAGTGAATGGTGACCAGAACTTTGAAGCTCCAAAAAGCACATAAAGGCAGCATAAAAGTAATCCATGTCTTCAGAAGAGATATGATAGGTGTGGGAGAGAAACAGCTCAATATTTAAGCCCTTTTGTTTTCAGATGTAAAAGTGAAAATATTCTATTCTAATATAATCTATAATCATCACTTCTGAAGACATGGATTAAATCACTGGAGTCTTATGGATTACGTTTATGCTACCTTTATGTGCTTTTTGGAGCTTCAAAGTTCTGGTCTCATTCACTTGCATTGTATGGACCTACAGAGCTGAAATATTCTTCTAAAAATCTTCATTTGTGTCCTGAAATCCGATCGGAACACAAGACTATATCTCATGCCATTTTGCTTGTCAAGTAAATGTATCTTGTTTTAAGAATGTTTTGATAATAATAACTCGAGGTAAATCGATATATCGATCGTTGCTGATAGTTTGGAACTATTGATTATCTAGTGATCGGTCGAGCGCTACAGTTAAACTCATACATGTGCTCCTCTAAAACCCCTCTGGAAACTGACCAATGAAATGACCTTGGCTGCTCACTTGCACTTTGACCTTTGTGCCCGACTGTCTCAGGGGTCTTCAGAGTCTTCTCACTCCCGTGTTGGCGAACATTCTGGAAGCGGATCAGGAGAAGTGTTGGGGATTTGACCAGTTCTTTGCAGAAACCAGTGATATTTTACACCGTATCGTGATCTATGTGTTCAGTCTGCAGCAAGCCACGCTTCACCACATCTACATCCACACATACAACACGTGAGATCACACACGGTCATACAAACACATACAACACGTGAGATCACACATACCGTCATGCAAACACATACAACACGTGAGATCACACACGGTCATACAAACACATACAACACGTGAGATCACACATACCGTCATGCAAACACATACAACACGTGAGATCACACATACCGTCATGCAAACACATACAACACGTGAGATCACACACGGTCATACAAACACATACAACACGTGAGATCACACATACCGTCATGCAACCACATACAACACGTGAGATCACACACACCGTCATGCAACCACATACAACACGTGAGATCACACACACCGTCATGCAACCACATACAACACACGTGAGATCACACACACCGGCCATGCAAACACATACAACACGCGGAGATCACACACACCGTCATGCAACCACATACAACACGTGAGATCACACACACCGTCATGCAACCACATACAACACGTGAGATCACACACACCGTCATGCAAACACATACAACACGTGAGATCACACACACCGTCATGCAAACACATACAACACGTGAGAGCACACACACCGTCATGCAAACACATACAACACGTGGAGATCACACACACCGCCATGCAAACACATACAACACGTGGAGATCACACACACCGTCATGCAAACACATACAACACGTGAGATCACACACACCGCCATGCAAACACATACAACACGTGAGATCACACACACCGTCATGCAAACACATACAACACGCGGAGATCACACACACCGCCATGCAAACACATACAACACGCTGAGATCACACACACCGTCATGCAAACACATACAACACGTGAGATCACACACACCGTCATGCAAACACAGACAACACGTGAGATCACACACACCGTCATGCGACCACAGACAACACGTGAGATCACACACACCGTCATGCGACCACAGACAACACGTGAGATCACACACACCGCCATGCAACCACATACAACACGTGAGATCACACACACCGTCATGCGACCACATACAACACGCGTGAGATCACACACACCGTCATGCGCACCACTATACAACACGCGTGAGATCACACACACCGCCATGCGACCACATACAACACGTGAGATCACACACACCGTCATGCGACCACATACAACACGTGAGATCACACACACCGTCATGCGACCACATACAACACGTGAGATCACACACACCGTCATGCGACCACATACAACACGTGAGATCACACACACCGTCATGCGACCACATACAACACGCGTGAGATCACACACACCGCCATGCAACCACATACAACACGCTGAGATCACACACACCGCCATGCAACCACATACAACACGTGAGATCACACACACCGCCATGCAACCACATACAACACGTGAGATCACACACACCGTCATGCAACCACATACAACACGTGGAGATCACACACACCGCCATGCAACCACATACAACACGCGTGAGATCACACACACCGCCATGCAACTACATACAACACGTGAGATCACACACACCGTCATGCAACCACATACAACACGTGGAGATCACACACACCGCCATGCAACCACATACAACACGCGGAGATCACACAAACCGTCATGCAACCACATACAACACGCGTGAGATCACACTCACCGCCATGCAAACACATACAACACGCGTGAGATCACACACACACCGTCATGCAACCACATACAACACGTGAGATCACACACACCGTCATGCAAACACATACAACACGTGGAGATCACACACACCGTCATACAAACACATACAACACGCGTGAGATCACACACACCGTCATGCAACCACATACAACACGTGGAGATCACACACACCGCCATGCAAACACATACAACACGCGTGAGATCACACACACACCGTCATACAAACACATACAACACGTGAGATCACACACACCGTCATACAAACACATACAACACGTGAGATCACACACACCGTCATGCAACCACATACAACACGTGAGATCACACACACGTCATACAAACACATACAACACGTGAGATCACACACACCGTCATGCAAACACATACAACACGTGAGATCACACTCACCATCATGCAAACACATACAACACGTGAGATCACACACATACCGTCATGCAACCACATACACAAGAAGATTGAGCGCCTCAGCACTCATGTTTCATGTGATGATGTTTTGTGTCCGTTCAGAGCCAGTCTCTTTCAAGAGCTTCTCTTCAGACGGACCAACATAACGCCATCCCATCAGGACTTCCTGTATGAGGGCAGACGCCTGATCCTCGACCCAAACCGACAAGCTCAGAACTTCCCCAAGACCAGCCGAGACAACCCGCTTATGCTGCTCAGCAGAGACCCCGTCAACACCGTCGGACTGATGTTTGACGACCGTCAGTCTCATGCACACACACTGCATTAGTTGATGATGATGATGATGAAGAGAACTATTCACTAATAATGACCATCTGTCTTTACAGCGAGTCCTCCTAAAGTTCAGCCACGCTACGATCTGGATTTAGATGCCAGCTATGCCAAGGTGAGAAACGACAGACCCTCACAACAGAACGTGAGAGATAGAGAGTGGAACAACCGCAGGGACAATGAACCTCAAAGACCCTTTCAAATACAATATTTCACACTAGAGTTCTGCTTTCAAGCTCAGCTCAATCGACAGCTTTTATGTGTAGTTTAATCATGTATACGGATCAACTTTTATTTAATAGAGTTTGCATCCGGGCAGGACAAGATCATGATCCCACATTGGCACCAGCGGACTCGTCCTCTTCCATATGTGAACTGTGAGCTACGCTGGGATTGGTTAAGTGGGAGTTTGATTGGGGGTCTGGGTATCTCAGCGAGTATTTACGCCCCTGGGGTTCGCTAGCTCGCTAGTTTGAATCCTGGGTATGCTGAGTGACTCCAGTCAGGTCTCTTTAGCAACCAAATTGGCCCGGTTGCTAGTGAGGGTAGAGTCACATGAAGTAACCAAATTGGCCCGGTTGCTAGTGAGGGTAGAGTCACATGAAGTAACCAAATTGGCCCGGTTGCTAGGGAGGGTAGAGTCACATGGGGTAACCAAATTGGCCCGGTTGCTAGGGAGGGTAGAGTCACATGGGGTAACCAAATTGGCCCGGTTGCTAGGGAGGGTAGAGTCACATGGGGTAACCAAATTGGCCCGGTTGCTAGGAGGGTAGAGTCACATGGGGTAAACCAAATTGGCCCGGTTGCTAGTGAGGGTAGAGTCACATGAAGTAACCAAATTGGCCCGGTTGCTAGGGAGGGTAGAGTCACATGGGGTAACCAAATTGGCCCGTTGCTAGGGAGGGTAGAGTCACATGGGGTAACCAAATTGGCCCGGTTGCTAGGGAGGGTAGAGTCACATGGGGTAACCAAATTGGCCCGGTTGCTAGGGAGGGTAGAGTCACATGGGGTAACCAAATTGGCCCAGTCGCTAGGGAGGGTAGAGTCACATGGGGTAACCAAATTGGCCCGGTTGCTAAGGAGGGTAGAGTCACATGGGGTAACCAAATTGGCATGGTCGCTAGGGAGGGTAGAGTCACATGGGGTAACCAAATTGGCCCGGTTGCTAAGGAGGGTAGAGTCACATGGGGTAACCAAATTGGCCCGGTTGCTAAGGAGGGTAGAGTCACATGGGGTAACCAAATTGGCATGGTCGCTAGGGAGAGTAGAGTAACATAGGGTAACCAAATTGGCCCGGTTGCTAAGGAGGGTAGAGTCACATGGGGTACTGTAATAGCATGAAGCCTCCACTTGCGCTGCGTCTCCGCGGTAACGTGCTCAACAATTCACGTGATAAGATGCGTGGATTGACGGTCTCAGATGCGGAGGCAACTGAGATTCGTCCGCCACCACGAGGACTGAGAGCGCATTGGGAATTGGCCGCTATAAATTGGGGGTAAAATATTAAAACCGTGTAAAAGACATCATATTAAATATATTGTAAGTACTGTACAACTGTTAAACTGAGCTTAACTTGCATCGAGTCTTTAACATTAATTAGTAAGGGCATTATGTGTGTGATGATATTGTCGTGTGGTCTGCGCAGACGTTTGCAGGTGATGTGGGGTACCTGTGGAAGACGTCTGATTCTCTGCTGCTGTGTCAGGAGCTGGTGAGGAAGGGCGCTCGAGGATTAAAGTGAGTTCATCAATCCAATGAAATCAAGTGAAGCTCCAGACGCCTCCAGACTCACACTGTGATGTTGTGTTGCAGCGAGCTGATTAGAGACGAGTACAGCGAGACGGCACACAAGAAGACGGAGGTGTTTCAAGTGTGTAATCACTGCAGTCAAACACTGGAGAAAGCTGAACAACTGTGAGTCCTTCTCGAGTTCTCCTCCAGTGCTCCTGGACTGATCAGGGGCTGTTCATGAGCCATGTCGTTGTGTTTCAGGTGTGAGGTTCTGATGCAGGGCAACATGCTGTCGGCAGAATATGATGAAATCAGAGACATGAGGAAGAAGGTGATGAGGGTGAGATGATCCACTGTTAAGATAAATCAGAGTGAAATCTTCATGTTTTGGACACACATGCGCTGAAGTCTGTTTTGTGCGCAGCTGTCGAGTTCTCTGAACTCAATGGAGCAGACGCTGCAGGACATCAGCGGCATGTTCCTGTCGGGAGGAACTCTTACAGACACGTGGACGCAACAAGTGGGAACACACCCAGAGGACAGGAAGTGAGCAGTGTCACGTAGACAGACGTGAAGTTATGCCGTTATATTTGTACAAAACTTTATTTTGCACGTGCTTGAACTGAACTATTGTATCTTCTTGCAAATGTGAGTTCATTTTTAGTCCTCGTGGTGGTGTAGTGACTCGCCTCAATCCAGGTGGTGGAGGACGAATCTCAGTTGCCTCCTCGTCTGAGACCGTCAATCTGCGCATCTCATCACGTGACTTGTTGAGCGCGTTACCGTGGAGACGTAGCGTGTGTGGAGGCTTCGCTCTGTTCTCCGCGGCATCCGCGCACAACTCACCACACGCCCCACCGAGAGCGAGAACCACATTATAGCGACCACGAGGAGGTTACCCCATGTGACTCTACCCTCCCTAGCAACCGGGCCAATTTGGTTACCCCACGTGACTCTAGCCTCCCTAGCAACCGGGCCAATTTGGTTACCCCATGTGACTCTAGCCTCCCTAGCAACCGGGCCAATTTGATTACCCCAGGTGACTCTAGCTTCCCTAGCAACCGGGCCAATTTGGTTACCCCATGTGACTCTAGCCTCCCTAGCAACCGGGCCAATTTGATTACCCCACGTGACTCTAGCCTCCCTAGTGACCGGGCCAATTGGGTTACCCCATGTGACTCTAGCCTCCCTAGCGACCGGGCCAATTTGGTTACCCCACGTGACTCTAGCCTCCCTAGCGACCGGGCCAATTTGGTTACCCCATGTGACTCTAGCCTCCCTAGCAACCGGGCCAATTTGGTTACCCCACGTGACTCTAGCCTCCCTAGCAACTGGGCCAGTTTGGATACCCCACGTGACTCTAGCCTCCCTAGCAACCGGGCCAATTTGGTTACCCCACGTGACTCTAGCCTCCCTAGCAACTGGGCCAGTTTGGATACCCCACGTGACTCTAGCCTCCCTAGCGACCGGGCCAATTTGGTTACCCCATGTGACTCTAGCCTCCCTAGCAACCGGGCCAATTTGGTTACCCCACGTGACTCTAGCCTCCCTAGCAACTGGGCCAGTTTGGATACCCCACGTGACTCTAGCCTCCCTAGCAACCGGGCCAATTTGGTTACCCCACGTGACTCTACCCTCCCTAGCAACCGGCCCGAATTCTTTGCATCTGCAAGATCTCACTCGTACACTTTCTGCTTTCCACTGCTCGCTTTTTTTTCCACCTATATATCATCTACCTTATATAGGAACATGTTTTTCTTTAGAATAACTCACTGATGAATTCTTCATGGTACGAGCAGGAACATGTTTTCAGAAAGTTAAGAGTCAGTGTTGATTTGTTTAGTATTTCACACTGTGTTTGTGTCTGTAGCGTGGAGAAGATTAAAGTTCTACTGGACGACATCAGCGCGATCTACCAGCAGTTCAAGAAGGACAAAGCCGAGAGACGTGAGTCACAAACGCTCGATTCTCTTCGACTCGTCTCGTGTAGTTTGAGGTGTTGAACTGTTGTTATCTTTTCTCTTCAGGTTTGCCTTACAACGAAGAGCAGATTCACAAGTTTGACAAGTGAGTGTCGTGTGTTCTGATGTAGTCAAACGTTCCGTCAGTGTTTCTGAAGTGTTCTCATGACATCAATCTGTTTCTGCAGACAAAAGCTCATTTTTCATGCCACTAAAGCGCGAGCGCTCTTCACTGACGAGTGCGCCATGAAATATCGCCTCTTCATCTCCAAGAGCGAGGAATGGATGAAGTAAGAACTCCTGAAACTGACTTCAGATCAGTAGTTTATATGCTCTAATCGCACACATTAGATGTTAATGTGACGGGTGACTCCGTTGCTTGGCAACCGTGAACAGTCTATGTGAAAGAACGGTTCATTGCAGTTCTTCTGATGTGACATGCCGAACATTCAGACGATCTCAAATTCATGTTTCTAGTGATTGTGTGCGTGCGTGCGTGCGTGTGTGTGTCAGTGTGTGTGTGTGTGTGTGTGTGTGTGTGTGTGTGTGTGTGTGTGTCAATTATCTGATCATGACATTGGAAAGTAAATCGATATATTTCACTGATGTCATGAACGTGTGATTTCAGGACGGTTCATCATGTGAGGAAACATCTCGTCTCTCTTAGCACTCAGTTCATCAGTGTGGAACAGGAAGTAACTGTTCTCGCACAGCGTGTCTATAAGGTAAACAGGAAGTGCTCTCCACTGTTTAACTCTGTTTTTAGGACACAGATGCTAACAGAATCTTGTCTGTTTTGTGTGTGTGTGTGTGTGTGTGTGTGTGTAGTTGTTGGAACAGTTACCTCAGAAGATGATGCCCATGACGTCAGGTGGCCTCAAACCACAGGCATATCTCAGTCCCAGCACACTGGTGGAGATGACACTCGGGTGAGTCATGATGTCATCAGCCAGGAAGTGATGACATCACAGTATATGTATCTCCAACACATACAGGACATTAGACATTACTCTAGGGGGGCACTATATTACTCTAGGGGGCACTATATTACTCTAGGGGACACTATATTACTCTAGGGGACGCTATATTACTCTAGGGGGATGCTATATTACTCTAGGAGACGCTATATTACTCTAGGGGGCGCTATATTACTCTAGGGGACACTATATTACTCTAGGAGACACTATATTACTCTAGGGGACGCTATATTACTCTAAGGGACGCTATATTACTCTAGGGGGACGCTATATTACTCTAGGGGACGCTATATTACTCTAGGGGACACTGTATTACTCTAGGGAGGCTATATTACTCTAGGAGACACTATATTACTCTAGGGGACGCTATATTACTCTAGGGAGCTATTTTACTCTAGGGGACACTATATTACTCTAGGGGACACTATATTACTCTAGGAGACACTATATTACTCTAGGAGACGCTATATTACTCTAGGGGCCTATATTACTCTAGGGGACACTATATTACTCTAGGGGATGCTATATTACTCTAGGGGACTATATTACTCTAGGGGATGCTATATTACTCTAGGGGATGCTATATTACTCTAGGGGATGCTATATTACTCTAGGGGACACTATATTACTCTAGGGGACACTATATTACTCTAGGGGCCTGTATTACTCTAGGGGACGCTATATTACTCTAGGGACGCTATATTACTCTAGGGGACGCTATATTACTCTAGGGGCCTATATTACTCTAGGGGACACTATATTACTCTAGGGGCATTATATTACTCTAGGAGACACTATATTACTCTAGGGGCACTATATTACTCTAGGGGCACTATATTACTCTGGGGGGCACTATATTACTCTAGGGGACACTATATTAATCTAGGGGGACACTATATTACTCTAGGGGCATTATATTACTCTAGGGGCACTTATATTACTCTAGGGGCACTATATTACTCTAGGGGCACTATATTAATCTAGGGGCACTATATTACTCTAGGGGGCACTATATTACTCTAGGAGACACTTTATTACTCTAGGGGCACTGTATTACTCTAGGGGCTTATATTACTCTAGGAGACGCTATATTACTCTAGGGGACACTATATTACTCTAGGAGGCACTTATATTACTCTAGGGGACACTATATTACTCTAGGGGACACTATATTACTCTAGGAGACGCTATATTACTCTAGGGGACACTATATTACTCTAGGAGACACTATATTACTCTAGGGGACACTATATTACTCTAGGAGACACTATATTACTCTAGGGACGCTATATTACTCTAGGGGACACTATATTACTCTAGGAGACACTATATTACTCTAGGGGCACTATATTACTCTAGGGGACTATATTACTCTAGGGGCACTATATTACTCTAGGGGCACTATATTACTCTAGGGGATGCTATATTACTCTAGGGGATGCTATATTACTCTAGGGGACACTATATTAATCTAGGGGACACTATATTACTCTAGGGGCATTATATTACTCTAGGGGGCACTATATTACTCTAGGGGCACTATATTACTCTAGGGGCACTATATTAATCTAGGGGCACTATATTACTCTAGGGGGCACTATATTACTCTAGGAGACACTTTATTACTCTAGGGGGCACTGTATTACTCTAGGGGGCGCTATATTACTCTAGGAGACGCTATATTACTCTAGGGGACACTATATTACTCTAGGAGACGCTATATTACTCTAGGGGACACTATATTACTCTAGGGGACACTATATTACTCTAGGAGACGCTATATTACTCTAGGGGACACTATATTACTCTAGGAGACACTATATTACTCTAGGGGACACTATATTACTCTAGGAGACACTATATTACTCTAGGGGACGCTATATTACTCTAGGGGACACTATATTACTCTAGGAGACACTATATTACTCTAGGGGACGCTATATTACTCTAGGGGACGCTATATTACTCTAGGGGCACTATATTACTCTAGGGGCACTATATTACTCTAGGGGATGCTATATTACTCTAGGGGACACTATATTACTCTAGGGGACACTATATTATTGGCATGGTCCGATCACGGTACTGTAGTGCAGCGTTTCTCAAACTAGGGTTCTGTTCGAGTAGTGAGGGGGTCTGTGGGGTCTGAATTATGAACTATGTGTTGAAATTCTGTAAGTAATTAATGATGATATAAACATCTTGATTAGTATAAAAACAAGACAACAGAAGTTTTGAAACAGTTCACATTAAAAAGTTGTCGATTCTGGAGTGTGGGGAAATCCTCTTATCCCCATGGTAACAGTGTCTGGAGGGGGGTGACATTGGGCAATATTCAAACATTGAGACACGAGCTGTTGCTTCAGTAAATAAAGAGAAGCATTTCAGGGGTCTGGGTATCTCAGCGAGTATTGACGCTATCACACCTGCAGTCGTGAGTTTGAATCCAGGGCGTGCTGAGTGACACCAGTCAGGTCTCCATAGCAACCAAATTGTAGTGATGCGGTGTAAATTCACCATGGTAACAGTGGACTGTTGGATTACAGGATGAAGAAACTGAAGGAGGAGATGGAGGGTGTGGTGAAAGAGTTAGCGGAGAATAACCTGTTCCTGGAGAGGTGAACATGAACTCATTATCACTCATAATCCACACATCCAGACGTCCAGACGTCCAGACGTCCAGTGATCACGCTTGTGCTTGTGTTTCAGGTTTGGCACATTGACGGTTGACGGAGGAATCCGGAGTGTGGATCGAATGTGATGATGCACTGATGATCTCTGTAATCCTGTACATATGCGGAGAATGTATATACACAAGACTTGTTTTCACGGGGGTATATTTGACTTTTTAGACTCTTCTGAACTTTAAGTTCCTCATTAGTGATTTTCAGTTCCTCAGTAATGCTACATTCACCACGTTACAATATGACTGTAATGTTTCATCAACTTTAATTATCATGACGTGTTCTAGAAGCTCACGGTTCTTCCATTAATGTACATGAAATGCTTAAACTTATGACTTATGCTCAAACGGGGAGTAAAAACATCTGATTCTAACACAAGTGCTCGTCGATTCTTTATATGTTTGTATATTTTGTTTATGTTGTAAGTCTTGAGTAAAGGGGAATTGATGCTGCTATGTTAGTCACCATGACAACAGACACACAAGAATCTCTACTCAGCAGTTCTGTTACCACAGCAACAGCATCAGTGCACACACACACACACACACACACACACACAATCATGTGATTAAATCAGTCTAAAACTCTTAACAAAGAGGTATTTAAGTATATATATAATATTTAGTGATTATGATGCTGCTATAAAGTCATTGATATATGTGCATAGAGAGTGATCAGAATCAGCTGGTGGAGGCGGAGCTTACTTGAATGACTCCTAAACAGCTCACAATCATTAATAATAATAAAGACAATAGAAACATGTTTATATCTCATTAATAAGCACAAACACACTCATCTGATCATGGGCGTCACTTTGTTTTAATATGTGGAGGGGGCGGGTCACGTGAATGGCAAAACATATGAATATTAATTAGATTATGGCCCTGTCCCAATACCCACACTTGAGTCGCTGCGCACGCGACAGGCAGTGTTCCAGACTGTTCCATGTGTAACACATGCCAACGCCACTTAACATCACCCGCTAAACCCAAGCTAGTGTGAATACCGCTTCAGAGCTGCTAAATGTATCCCAGAGTTCATCACGATCAGAACCCACGCCTCCCCCTTTATAATCAGATAGTGAAGCATACACTATTATAAATAAATATATTCAACATTTTATAACGTGTTTTGGACCTCTTTGTTCAACTTCTCGCCCAATAATCACATGATTTAGTTTGTTCTTGCCCAGTACCGCTGATCATTTATCAGCCAGTATCAACTACTACCAGGGCTGGACTGGGCCGATACACTTTGGGGCCGATCAGGGGCGGACTGGCCATCGGGAGAACCAAGCGGACCTCGTAACGCGTCGACCGCGGCGCCGATAAGCTAAAATGAGCCTCTGCGTTATGCAAAACGGACACAGATTTACATAATGAGTGGCAGGGGCGGACTGGTCATTGGGGGCACCGGGCGTTTTCCCGATGTGCCGCTGGGTAATTTGGGCACAAGTACTGCCCGTCCGCCCTGGGCTCCAGCAGCCCGTAACAAAGTAAGAATTCAATAAACTTAGTAAGATCAAAACAACGACTTTTATTTTGAAATATTGTAACGACTTATTTTTAAATCACTTCTATAGTGACGCGGTTTCCGTATGCATATGTTTACCGCTTCACACTCGTGGACTTTATTATTTGATGCTATTCGCAGTATATAGTCATTTGCATAATTTATTCATAGCACAAAGCACTACTGGGAGCTGAAGTGCGGCATGCTGAATAATGCACACGCCTCATAAAAATGCAGAAAATAAGTCATGAAAAATATGACTTTGTGGCTACTTGAGTCTTTGAGATTTATGTTGCTTGTCGTTGTTGCTAGCGTTGGGCTACTGAGGACAGAATTAAAACACTGCCGATATAAAGAACAATACTGGAGTTACACTAGTGTTCACAGCTGCTCAGGAAGCCTGTTACTCGCTTACTGATGAGGGCCGTTACACAACACACGCTCCAAGCAATTGACCAATCAGAGCAGACTGGGCTTTTTGGACGGGGGTTTAAAGAGACAGAGCTGCTCCAGAGGGTGAAAAGAGGTGCTGCAGCTGATCTACAGTATGAGAACAGGTACAGCTATTCTAGTAGACCCCCAAAATAAAATTACTTAACCTGTATATCAGCTTTATATGGGCTCTTTAAAGTTATGACCATTTTTGCACTGGTGGGGCCCGTTGTCATGACTACCAGTCAGACAGAAAAATCTGAAGTTGAACCGGAAAATGAAATGAATGAGCCGGTGTGGTGTGTTGCAGGCTGAGATCAGTGGGCTGCTTACGATTTAAGTTATGTCACGTAATAAGTGTACATCACTATGAATAAAGAGTACATTTTCTTACCTTACCTCTTCTCTCTTGACAGACATGTGCTCCACTAGCATCGGCTACCCGATTCCAGGGTGTGCTGAGTGACTCTAGTCAGGTCTCCTTAGCAACCAAATTGGCCCGGTTGCTAGGAGGATAGCGCCACATGGGGTAACCAAATTGGCCCGGTTGCTAGGGAGGGTAGAGTCACATGGGGTAACCAAATTGGCCCGGTTGCTAGGGAGGGTAGAGTCACATGGGGTAACCAAATTGGCCCGGTTGCTAGGGAGAGTAGAGTCACATGGGGTAACCAAATTGGCCCGGTTGCTAGGGAGGGTAGATTCACATGGGGTAACCTCCTCGTGGTCGCTATAATGTGGTTCTCGCTCTCGGTGGGGCGTGTGGTGAGTTGTGTGTGCCTCCACACGCGCTACGTCTCCATGGTAACACACTCAACGAGTCACGTGATAGGATGCAGGGATTGACGGTCTCAGACGAGGAGGCAACTGAGATTCGTCCTCCGCCACCCGGATTGAGGCGAGTCACTACGCCACCACGAGGACTCAGAGCACACTGAGAATTGGCCGTTACAAATTGGGGAGAAAAAGTAGAAAATTGTAAATAAATAAAAAAAAGTTACTGGCTAACAATTAAAGGTAATGTTGAAAAAAAAAAACGTTATTTCAAAGCATTATGTAGAGTGTTAATAATGACGGATATATTAAGAGATATGTATAAATTAAAGAAAATAAAGAACAAAATCCAGATTGCTAATCATATGCTAGCTTAAACAATGTTTCATTAAAATACACTAAGTTGCTAACCCTAACCCAAACAAAACATGCATTTTCTACCAGAAAACACAAATAAAACGTACTAAAATAATGATCTTAAAGTCTAGATCTGTCTTTGTCTAAACTGACTAAAAACTTTTAAAATAATTGTGTGAAAGTTCCTAGAAACGCATCGCGAGGACAGAAATATGCCTGTAATCTGAGAATCACTCATGTAGAAATGATTGTTTGCTTTAATGACCTCAGTTAAATATATATGGATCTGATGTGTGTGCGCGTGTCCGCGGCGAGATTCATCTCGTGCTCGCGCCTGGTGGTCTCGTATGACGCGCGCGCGGATGCGGCGACTGATTTCTGACCGACAATCTGATGAAAATGAAAATGTTCATGAAGAGAAACGGAGCGGATTCATGATGAAAACAGCATCTGAATGTGAGGTACAGACATCAGATTTCATTTGCGCTCACACTGATGACGATCGAAAAACATCATCTCGGACATAACAATATTTATATTAGACATCATTATTAGAATTCATAAATCATTACTTTCAGATCATCGACGCGTTCAAATCGATTCGTTTTATTTAAAATACGAAATATCCGCCGGCCTACATAATAAACATTCATCTGCAGAAATTATCTTTTATTGAATTTTATGATTAAAATCACATTTCACATATTTCTGAATATAAACATGTATGATTGTTTATAAATGTTTGATTGTTTATAAATGTATGATTGTTTATAAACGTGCATGTGTGATTGTTTATAAACGTGCATGTGTGATTGTTTATAAACGTGCATGTACGATTGTTTATAAACGTGCATATATGATTGTTTATAAACGTGCATGTATGATTGTTGTGTGATTGTTTATAAACGTGCATGTGTGATTGTTTATAAACGTGCATGTGTGATTGTTTATAAACGTGCATGTATGATTGTTGTGTGATTGTTTATAAACGTGCATGTATGATTGTTTATAAACGTGCATGTGTGATTGTTTATAAACGTGCATATATGATTGTTTATAAACGTGCATATATGATTGTTTATAAACGAGCATGTATGATTGTTTATAAACGAGCATGTATGATTGTTTATAAACGTGCATATATGATTGTTTATAAACGTGCATATATGATTGTTTATAAACGTGCATATATGATTGTTTATAAACGTGCATATATGATTGTTTATAAACGAGCATGTATGATTGTTTATAAACGAGCATGTATGATTGTTTATAAACGTGCATATATGATTGTTTATAAACGTGCATATATGATTGTTTATAAACGTGCATATATGATTGTTTATAAACGAGCATGTATGATTGTTTATAAACGAGCATGTATGATTGTTTATAAACGAGCATGTATGATTGTTTATAAACGTGCATATATGATTGTTTATAAACGAGCATGTATGATTGTTTATAAACGTGCATGTATGATTGTTGTGTGATTGTTTATAAACGTGCATGTGTGATTGTTTATAAACGTGCATGTGTGATTGTTTATAAACGTGCATGTATGATTGTTTATAAAAGTGCATGTATGATTGTTGTGTGATTGTTTATAAACGTGCATGTGTGATTGTTTATAAACGTGCATGTGTGATTGTTTATAAACGTGCATGTACGATTGTTTATAAACGAGCATGTCAGATTGTTTATAAATGTGCATGTATGATTGTTTATAAACGAGCATGTACCATTGTTTATAAACGTGCATGTACGATTGTTTATAAACGAGCATGTATGATTGTTTATAAACGTGCATGTGTGATTGTTTATAAACGTGCATGTATGATTGTTTATAAACGTGCATGTATGATTGTTTATAAACGAGCATGTACCATTGTTTATAAACGAGCATGTATGGTTGTTTATAAACG
>NC_068322.1:278622-288622 GCF_025860055.1 Xyrauchen texanus | reverse complement strand
ACAGGTTGTTGTTATGCTGTTAAGTTTTTTAACTGTGTTTCAGCACATTGCTCTGCGGTTGCCAGGGTGTTCTAGGTGGTTGTCAGGTTGTTGCTATGCTGTTAAGGTGTTTTAACTGTGTTTCAGCACATTGCTATGCAGTTGCCAGGGTGTTCTATCTGGTTGACAGGTTGTTGTTATGCTGTTAAGTTTTTTAACTGTGTTTCAGCACATTGCTCTGCGCGTTGCCAGGGTGTTCTAGGTGGTTGTCAGGTTGTTGCTATGCTGTTAAGGTGTTTTAACTGTGTTTCAGCACTACTGCTCATGCAGTTGCCAGGGTGTTCTATCTGGTTGACAGGTTGTTGCTATGCTGTTAAGTTGTTTTAACTGTGTTTCAGCACATTGCTATGCGGTTGCCAGGGTGTTCTATCTGGTTGACAGGTTGTTGTTATGCTGTTAAGTTTTTTAACTGTGTTTCAGCACATTGCTCTCGCGGTTGCCAGGGTGTTCCAGGTGGTTGTCAGGTTGTTGCTATGCTGTTAAGGTGTTTTAACTGTGTTTCAGCACATTGCTATGCAGTTGCCAGGGTGTTCTATCTGTTTGTCAGGTTGTTGCTATGCTGTTAAGTTGTTTTAACTGTGTTTCAGCACATTGCTATCGCGGTTGCCAGGGTGTTCTATCTGGTTGACAGGTTGTTGTTATGCTGTTAAGTTTTTTAACTGTGTTTCAGCACATTGCTCTCGCGGTTGCCAGGGTGTTCTAGGTGGTTGTCAGGTTGTTGCTATGCTGTTAAGGTGTTTTAACTGTGTTTCAGCACATTGCTCATGCAGTTGCCAGGGTATTCTATCTGGTTGACAGGTTGTTGTTATGCTGTTAAGTTGTTTTAACTGTGTTTCAGCACATTGCTCATGCAGTTGCCAGGGTGTTCTATCTGGTTGACAGGTTGTTGTTATGCTGTTAAGTTTTTTAACTGTGTTTCAGCACATTGCCATGCGGTTGCCAGGGTGTTCTAGGTGGTTGTCAGGTTGTTGCTATGCTGTTAAGGTGTTTTAACTGTGTTTCAGCACATTGCCATGCAGTTGCCAGGGTGTTCTGGGTGGTTGTCAGGTTGTTGCTATGCAATTAATTTGCTTTAACTCTGTTTCAGCACATTGCTCATGCAGTTGCCAGGGTGTTCTATCTGGTTGTCAGGTTGTTGCTATGCTGTTAAGTTGTTTTAACTGTGTTTCAGCACATTGCTATCGCGGTTGCCAGGGTGTTCTATCTGGTTGACAGGTTGTTGTTATGCTGTTAAGTTTTTTAACTGTGTTTCAGCACATTGTCTCTGCGGTTGCCAGGGTGTTCTAGGTGGTTGTCAGGTTGTTGCTATGCTGTTAAGGTGTTTTAACTGTGTTTCAGCACATTGCTATGCAGTTGCCAGGGTGTTCTATCTGGTTGACAGGTTGTTGCTATGCTGTTAAGGTGTTTTAACTGTGTTTCAGCACATTGCTCATGCAGTTGCCAGGGTGTTCTGGGTGGTTGTCAGGTTGTTGCTATGCAATTAATTTGCTTTAACTCTGTTTCAGCACATTGCTATGCAGTTGCCAGGGTGTTCTATCTGGTTGTCAGGTTGTTGCTATGCTGTTAAGGTGTTTTAACTGTGTTTCAGCACATTGCTATACAGTTGCCAGGGTGTTCTATCTGTTTGTCAGGTTGTTGCTATGCTGTTAAGTTTTTTAACTGTGTTTCAGCACATTGTCTATGCAGTTGCCAGGGTGTTCTGGGTGGTTGTCAGGTTGTTGCTATGCAATTAATTTGCTTTAACTCTGTTTCAGCACATTGCTATGCAGTTGCCAGGGTGTTCTATCTGGTTGTCAGGTTGTTGCTATGCTGTTAAGGTGTTTTAACTGTGTTTCAGCACATTGCTATGCAGTTGCCAGGGTGTTCTATCTGTTTGTCAGGTTGTTGCTATGCTGTTAAGTTTTTTAACAGTGTTTCAGCACATTGCTCATGCAGTTGCCAGGGTGTTCTGGGTGGTTGTCAGGTTGTTGCTATGCAATTAATTTGCTTTAACTCTGTTTCAGCACATTGCTATGCAGTTGCCAGGGTGTTCTATCTGGTTGTCAGGTTGTTGCTATGCTGTTAAGGTGTTTTAACTGTGTTTCAGCACATTGCTATGCAGTTGCCAGGGTGTTCTATCTGTTTGTCAGGTTGTTGCTATGCTGTTAAGTTTTTTAACTGCGTTTCAGCACATTGCTCATGCAGTTGCCAGGGTGTTCTGGGTGGTTGTCAGGGTGTTGCTATGCTGTTAAGTTGTTTTAACTGCATTTCAGCACATTGTCTATGCAGTCGCCAGGGTGTTCTATCTGGTTGTCAGGTTGTTGCTATGCTGTTAAGTTGTTTTAACTTCATTTCAGCACATTGCTATGCAGTTGCCAGGGTGTTCTATCTGTTTGTCAGGTTGTTGCTATGCTGTTAAGTTTTTTAACTGTGTTTCAGCACATTGCTATGCAGTTGCCAGGGTGTTGCTATGCTGTTAAGTTGTTTTAACTGCATTTCAGCACATTGCTATGCAGTTGCCAGGGTGTTCTATCTGGTTGTCAGGTTGTTGCTATGCTGTTAAGTTTTTTAACTGCGTTTCAGCACATTGCTCATGCAGTTGCCAGGGTGTTCTATCTGTTTGTCAGGTTGTTGCTATGCTGTTAAGGTTTTTTAACTGTGTTTCAGCACATTGCTATGCGGTTGCCAGGGTGTTCTATCTGGTTGACAGGTTGTTTCTATGCTGTTAAGTTGTTTTAACTGTGTTTCAGCACATTGCTATGCAGTTGCCAGGGTGTTCTGTCTGGTTGACAGGTTGTTGCTATGCTGTTAAGTTTTTTAACTGTGTTTCAGCACATTGCTATGCGGTTGCCAGCGTGTTCTGAGTGGTTGCTTATTGGCCCCATAATCCCATAATCATTCTGATGTGACTTGAATGTGCCGTTAAAGGGATAGTTTGTTTAAAAATGAAAATTCTCTCATCATTTTCTCATATCTAATATATTCAATTCAAGATGTGTATGACATTTTTTTCTCCCTCGCACACAAACAAAAAAAGATTTTCAGAAGAATATTTCTGTTATGTAGGTCAATTCAATGCAAGTGAATGGTGACCGGACCTCTAAAGCTCCAAAAGCACATAAATGTAGCATAAGAGTAATCAATAAGACTCCAGTGGTTTCATCAATGTCTTCTGAATGGATCAAATTGGTTTTTGGGTGACAATAGACCAAAATATAACTCCTTTTTTTTACTATAAATTTTGACATTAGCGGTCTCCTTGGTGATCAGGATTTCAAGTTTGATTACACGTCTAATAGCTGTGCATGCGTCAAGCACTAGAAAGTGAAATCAAGCTTGAGATCATGATCGTGCCCAGAGATTGCAATGGCAAGAGATACAGAGAAAATGAGATACAGTTTGGTTTGTTTTCACCCAAAACCAACTAAATCACTTCTGAACACATGGATTACACCGCTGGAGTCTTATGGATTACTTATATGCTGCATTTATGTGCTTTATGGAGCTTCAAAGTTCTGTAAGCATCGTCGGATCCCTCGCCTGGTCTGAAATCAGGAGGGGAAAAGGTCACTGCACACCCTTCGTGACCTTGACCCTCGTGCCAGAGTGTATCTGTCTGTCTGTCTGTCTTCATGATAAACAAACGTTTGTTTGTGTTGTGTCTTTCAGCTGTGATCTGCCGCAGTGAAGGAGATGGTGTACTTCCTGTCTGTGGAGGGTGTGAAGCCCTCTTATCACTCCGGCCTGCTCTTCAACACGACCATCAACCGCTCTGACAGGATCGACCCCTCGACCCCGCCGGGCGCTTCACCAACACCCGTCCTCTACAGACTGGATGCACCGTCATCCGTCTCCTCTCTCCAGAGCAACGGCTCCCTGACCTCGTACGATCTGACCCCGGGTGAGGTCACCGTTCTCGGGCTGATCTTTGGGCTGTTCTGGGTGATCTCGGTGCTGGGCAACTCGCTGGTGTGTCTGGTGATTCACCGCAGCCGCAGAACTCAGTCCACTACTAACTACTTTGTGGTGTCGATGGCGTGTTCTGACCTTCTGTTGAGTCTCGCGTGTGCACCGTTTATTCTACTGCAGGTGTGTGCGGGTCACTGGCCTCTGACCGCCCGCCGCGTGTAAAGCCGTGCGTTACCTGCAGCACTTGTGTCCAGGCGTCCAGGTGTATGTGCTTCTGTCCATCTGTGTCGACCGTTTCTACACCATCGTTTACCCGTTGAGTTTCAAAGTGTCCCGTGAGAAAGCCAAACGGATGATTCTGGCGTCTTGGATCTTCGATGCGGCTTTTATATCGCCGTGTCTGTTTTTCTACGGCTCGTCTTCACCCCGACTCAAGGTCACTGTGACTTTTTTTACCGGACAGCTGGGACGGGCTGGCGTACGCTGATCAGCAGCACCTGCTGTTTGGGTTCCTGGTTCCAGCGCTTCTCATCCTGTCGTTCTACCAGAGAGTGATCCGATACATCTGGAGAATCAGCGCCGACGGGCGGACAGTCCGCAGAACCATGAACATCGTCCCCAGAACGAAAGTCAAAACCATAAAGATGTTCCTGATGCTCAATCTGATGTTCCTGCTCACCTGGACGCCGTTTTACATCGCTCAGCTGTGGCACCCAAAGGAGACGTCTGGTTCCGGCAGACAGGGGGCGCTGTTCTTCATCACTGTGGCCTGGATCTCGTTCAGCTCGACGGCTTCCAAGCCGACGCTTTACTCCGTATACAACGCCAACTTCAGACGCGGCATGAGAGAAACTTTCTGCATGTCATCCACGAAATGTTACCGTAGCAACGCGTACACCATCACCGCCAGCTCGCGAATCGCTAAAAAGAACTACGTTGGCGTGGTTGATATTCCCGTGCCGGCAAAAACTCTCATCAAAGACTCCGTTTATGATACGTTTGACCGGGAAGCAAAGGAGAAGAAGTTAGCATGGCCGATTAGCACCAACCCACCAAACACATTTGTATAGAAGAGTCTGGGACGTTTGATATAACCGCCCAAAGCGATTCGGGTCATTTCTGTCCTGCAAAGTGGACATGACGCATTTAGTCCAATCTGTTGAAATGTCAAAACTGTGGTGCTAACTGAGTTTAGAGACAAATCTGTGACGACACAAAGAAAGTCTCACGTAAGCAGCTATAAACATCGTCATCATCGCGGTCTGTAACGTTTATGAAATGAAGGAAATGCTTTGAGCTTTCTATGATTCTCTGTTTGTGATTCTGGTTTGTCTGATGATCCTACGGTGGCCTGTTAGTGCGGAACAGGGTTGGTGTTCATCTTGGACGTTTGTGTTTTTGTGCCTGTAGTTACAGATGAATTTCGTCTCTCACTGTGATACTGTATGTGTTCACAACACGGACATGTCAACATGATTTTACAATTAAACATTATATGTGAGTAAAATGAACATCTATTGTCTGTGGATATCCTCGACTCATGGTGATTGGTTCAGCTCCAGGTCAATAAAGAGTTAAAGTCAACATGAAACGGGATTCATAACCCAGTTCACTCCCCATAACGCCACATATTTCTGAATATTCATTGAGAAACAGGGACTGAAAACATTCCAGGAACCGAAAACAGAAAACTCTCTTTTATTGTTCCGAGTGAAAACGTTGGTAACTGGTTAATTTCGTTCCACAAATTTTATTCATGAAAACCAAAGTGTAAATGGTTTATCACCGTCGATTTTCGGAATTACACCAATTACCTGTTGCTCAAAAAATTTCGTTCCGAACAGAAACAAAAACAAAACAAAAAATACCGCTTTCTGCTCAAGACCTACTAAAATTAAAAACATCTCGTTTTTAGGCCCTGATGAGAAATAAATGTAGTTCAGGACTTGATTTACTCCATGAGGAATTGATTGGATGGTGTAAAGTGTCTATTGGCAGTTTTCCGCTGCACGTTACGGTTCAACTCGACTCGCTTTACTTTTCTGAGTTTGCATTTCCGCTGCAGTTTAGTGCCGCCTCAATGTGGGCGGGATTATAGGCTGATCGTCATAGTTGCGCCACCTCTACAGCCGTGACATCATCTTAAACGCGACACAAACATTACTGACCATAACCAATAACACGAGCGCTAGCGGTTAGCTGCTAGCTCATTGTGCTGCATACAAGCAGTTGTTGCATGAAGTGTAACAGTTAAATTGGTTGTTTTAGAAGCTTTCCAGTAGCTGTTCAACTAAATAAAGTGAAGCTTATATAGAGCAGAATATAGAGATAACGTAATGAAACGTCCCATCCTCCATTGTGGACGAGTCCAGCGCACTCTCCGTCCCATTGCTCGCCGGTCTAGAGAGCGTCCATGTGGTCGAAAACACTTCCACTTGTCCTTGATGGTCATGTAGTCACTTTACAGTTTGATCTGCAGGATTTTGACGTCACATTTAGTGTCGGCTCGGCTCGCTTGGAACCTCGACTGAGGTGGCACTAAAAAAAAGTATCTGGTACCAGGAACTACCCACAGTGGAAACCCCCCAAAAAGCGAGCAGAGTCGAGTCGTACCGTGCAGCGGAAAAGCCCCATTACTGACAGGTAGATTAAAAAGGAGGATTGATGACATCAGCTTTTAGAGACGGAGCAACTTGCCTGATATATAAATAAATATGAAATATTGAGTAGAAATTTCTTTTTCTCCCCAATTATGTAACGCCCAATCCGCTCTAAGTCCTCGTACCCTCCCTAGCAACCGGGCCAATTTGGTTACCCCATGTGACTCTACCCTCCCTAGCAACTGGGCCAATTTGGTTACCCCATGTGACTCTACCCTCCCTAGCAACCGGGCCAATTTGGTTACCCCATGTGACTGTACCCTCCCTAGCAACCGGGCCAATTTGGTTACCCCATGTGACTGTACCTTCCCTAGCAACAGGGACAATTTGGTTACCCCATGTGACTCTACCCTCCCTAGCAACCGGGCCAATTTGGTTACCCCATGTGACTCTACCCTCCCTAGCAACCGGGCCAATTTGGTTACCCCATGTGACTCTACCCTCCCTAGCAACCGGGCCAATTTGGTTATCCCATGTGACTCTACCCTCCCTAGCAACCGGGCCAATTTGGTTACCCCATGTGACTCTACCCTCCCTAGCAACCGGGCCAATTTGGTTACCCCATGTGACTCTACCATCCCTAGCAACCGGCCAATTTGGTTACCCCATGTGACTCTACCCTCCCTAGCAACCGGGCCAATTTGGTTATCCCATGTGACTCTACCCTCCCTAGCAACCGGGCCAATTTGGTTACCCCATGTGACTCTACCCTCCCTAGCAACCGGGCCAATTTGGTTACCCCATGTGACTCTACCCTCCCTAGCAACCGGGCCAATTTGGTTACCCCATGTGACTCTACCCTCCCTAGCAACCGGGCCAATTTGGTTACCCCATGTCACTCTACCCTCCCTAGCAACCGGGACTATTTGGTTATCCCATGTAACTGGGCCAATTTGGTTGCTAAGGAGACCTGACTGGTCACTCGCTCAGATAGGAAAGATGACTCAGATGAGCTGATGTGACTTCAGATGTGTGGCTGTTATTCACATATATCAGACCGCTAGATGCCATGACTGACCAATCAGAATGGAGTATTATAGAGAGCCGTGCAATATGAAGCTCTGCGTGTCATGAAGAGATTTCTCAGTGCTGTTTATAAACCTGATGTGACGTCACGTCTGTTTTACACTGTATATAACCTTTAATAAGTTTATCCCTGCAGTACTAATAAAGCAACTGAAGACCTTTAGTCCACTGACAGTGTTTGTGTGATGTTCAGTCACGGATGACGACAGACTATTGTTACTCTGTATGAAAGCAAAGGGCTTTAATGAAACACACACACACACACACACACAGTTTCTATTTCAGGATAACAGGATACAATGAAACAACGTCTGAATTACAACAACATATTCTGTGTGTTTGATACAAAAGTAGCGCTGCAGCGGGACACAAACACAGAAGGAAAGCAGAATTAGAACATGAAGCGCTCATTTATCCGATTATGTTAGAAACAATGTTTCACATTTGTGGCGTTTGAAGTTCACATACAGCGATCAGACAACATTAATATTGTGCCATCCCACATCTCAACACTATTATACAGAGCGCTTATGTGAGTATATTAGGCAGGTGGTTTTAATGTTGTGGCTGATCGCTGTATGTATATTATATATCTGAGTCTTCTGCAGAAGTTTAGGAAAGATAATCGTGACACTTTGATGTCTGAACAGTGTTGATTGGCCAAATCAAAGCATTCTTTATAAATCACAAAAACACATTAATATGACTTAATAAACCACACTAATCAGAAGCGTGAGCGCAACATGATGCAAAATAAGATCCAGGATGATTAATATTCATGATCACAGAACAACTGTACACTGTTACATTGTTGTATCAGACAATGCTAAATGTAACACAATCACAATCCACATTTCATACATCATGTCATATAAAAAATATACATTTAAGCTCTAAACAAAGTCTAAAATAAATGACTTTTATTACCTGCTCAGGATTCAATATCTTTTCATTTATTCATTTTGTCAAACCGGCCAAAAGCTTCAAAAGATGAACCTCACACACAGATCTCAAAGTGCTTTTAAAGTTCAGTTAGTGACAAAAATACATTTCCTGACACATCCATCCACAGACTCCATCTTTACAAAAGTAAGTGCTATCGTTGAGCTCCTCCTCGCGTGTAAAGTGCAGCAAGACGTTCTGATTTCTGCCTTTATAAAGGCTTTATAATGTTAGTGAATAACAGTTATAACACACACATTCGGTCATATGAATAGAAACGCTCCCATCTCTTTCGTCTCTATGAATGAACTACATTAGAAATGATTTGGGTGCGAGAACAGTTACAACAATAAATATATAAAAGAAGAAGAAATGTTAGAAATCACACCGCTGGAACTGGAATTATAGACGCATCAGTCTGACGTCCGGGAATGGAAACAGAAAGCTTGTTGAACTCGGAGACGTCACGTTACTAACAAACTACGAGTCAAAGCTGATAAATGAAGCGTCTGGTGAACACTGTGAGCATTAACATACAGAACCAATACTGGGTTACGTGTCTTCTGTGCGTCTAAGACGTCTTGTTCTGGTGGTACTTGCCGTTCTTGGGTGTTTTGTTGCTGGAGCTCTGCGGCGGCTTCTGATCGTCTCCGGTTAAAAGAGCTTTAATTTCAGACGGGATTTTCCCCTGATCCATTGCCAAACACCACTGCTTATACTGCACACACACACACACACATATGAACACACCTGCAGGTCACAACACTGTGGCTCACAGACAGGAAGTGTTTGAGCAGATGTTTACCATGTCTAGTTCCTCTCGGAGGGCACAGATGGCTCTCTCTTTACTGGACACCAGCTCCTCCAGATACTGGTACCGCAGCTTCTTCCTGGCGCGACACTCGCGGGCGCTCTGCCGACTCCTCTCCAGCTTCGCCTTCAGATCGATCTTCGCTGGTTTGCGGCCGCGTTTGCCCGGTTTCTTCACTTTACCACCAACCATCTGCAGAACACATTTATAAGAGTTCAATTACATCAAACAGAATTACGGCTCAAAACAACATTCAGTGTACCAGCAAACACTGAACACTTACACAACCAACACAGAACGTTGTCCTAACGTTAGTATATGGTTCTAGTATTTTACAGAAGTATTCCTAACGTTCTAAGAACGTTCTCTTTAGGTTTCATTTATATAACCATACCATAACTAACGTTCCCTGAAGGTTGCAGGAAGGTTTTCGTCTGAAATATGAATAAACACTTACACAACCAACACAGAACGTTGTTCTAACGTTAGTATTTGGTTCTAGTATTTTCCAGAAGTATTCCTAACGTTCTAAGAACGTTCTCTTTAGGTTTCATTTATATAACCATACCATAACTAACGTTCCCTGAAGGTTGCAGGAAGGTTTTCGTCTGAAATATGAATAAACACTTACACA
>NC_068322.1:268622-273622 GCF_025860055.1 Xyrauchen texanus | reverse complement strand
GTCCTAATAACTTTGGTATTACTATTAGATAAGTAAAAAAAAAAAAAATGTTTATACCATCATACTCAAAAATGCAAACACTGGAGATGGTCAGGACAGCATGCCAATCTAGCGCCCGCACTTTCTGCTTAAATATCCATGCACTTGTAATCTGTGCAGTGTGTGGTTTGACGTCCCTGGAAAAGACGGTGCTGGATGGCAGCATGTTGCTCCAAAATCTTTACATATCTGTCTGCATTCATGGTGTTGTCACAGATGTACGAGTTACCCATGCCATGGGCACTGACGTACCACTGAACCGTACAGACACTGGCTTTTGTACCTGATGCTGATAACAGCTTGGATGGTCCTTTTCCTCTTTGGCCCAGAGAACATCTATGTTTTTCAAAAAAATAAATTTCACTATATTGTGCACTGTAGAGGGTGAAATACCCCAAATCCTTCCAATTTGTCTTTGGGGAACATTGTTCTCAAAGTGCTGGATTATTTGCTGAAGCATCTGTTGGCAAATTGACAAGTCAAGGAATGATCCTTGCTCTTGAAGGTCTAGTCTCGAATGATCCTTGCCCTCGAAGGACTAGTCTCGAATGATCCTTGCCCTCGAAGGACTAGTCTCGAATGATCCTTGCCCTTGAAGGACCAGTCTCGAATGATCCTTGCCCTCGAAGATCTAGTCTCGAATGATCCTTGCCCTCGAAGGACTAGTCTCGAATGATCCTTGCCCTTGAAGGTCTAGTCTCGAATGATCCTTGCCCTCGAAGGACTAGTCTCGAATGATCCTAGCCCTCGAAGGACTAGTCTCGAATGATCCTTGCCCTTGAAGGTCTAGTCTCGAATGATCCTTGCCCTCGAAGGTCTAGTCTCGAATGATCCTTGCCCTCGATGGACTAGTCTTGAATGATCCTTGCCCTTGAAGGTCTAGTCTTGAATGATCCTTGCCCTTGAAGGACCAGTCTTGAATGATCCTTGCCATTGAAGGACCAGTCTCGAATGATCCTTGCTCTTGAAGGACTAGTCTCGAATGATCCTTGCCCTCGAAGGACTAGTCTCGAATGATCCTTGCCCTCGAAGGACCAGTCTCGAATGATCCTTGCTCTTGAAGGACCAGTCTTGAATGATCCTTGCTCTTGAAGGACTAGTCTCGAATGATCCTTGCCCTCGAAGGACTAGTCTCGAATGATCCTTGCTCTTGAAGGACTAGTCTCGAATGATCCTTGCCCTCGAAGGACCAGTCTCGAATGATCCTTGCTCTCGAAGGACTAGTCTCGAATTATCCTTGCCCTCGAAGGACCAGTCTCGAATGATCCTTGCTCTTGAAGGACTAGTCTCGAATTATCCTTGCCCTCGAAGGACCAGTCTTGAATGATCCTTGCCCTCGAAGGACCAGTCTTGAATGATCCTTGCTCTTGAAGGACTAGTCTTGAATGATCCTTGCCCTTGAAAGACCAGTCTCGAATGATCCTTGCCCTCGAAGGACTAGTCTCGAATGATCCTTGCTCTTGAAGGACTAGTCTTGAATGATCCTTGCCCTTGAAGGACCAGTCTTGAATGATCCTTGCTCTTGAAGGACTAGTCTCGAATTATCCTTGCCCTCGAAGGACTAGTCTCGAATTATCTTTGCCCTTGAAGGACTAGTCTCGAATTATCTTTGCCATCGAAGGACTAGTCTCGAATTATCTTTGCCATCGAAGGACTAGTCTCGAATTATCTTTGCCCTTGAAGGACTAGTCTCGAATTATCCTTGCCCTCAAAGGACTAGTCTCGAATGATCCTTGCCCTCAAAGGACTAGTCTCGAATGATCCTTGCTCTTGAAGGACTGGTCTCGAATGATCCTTGCCCTCGAAGGACTAGTCTCGAATTATCCTTGCCCTCAAAGGACTAGTCTCGAATGATCCTTGCCCTCGAAGGACTAGTCTCGAATTATCCTTGCCCTCAAAGGACTAGTCTCGAATGATCCTTGCCCTCAAAGGACTAGTCTCGAATGATCCTTGCTCTTGAAGGACTAGTCTCGAATTATCCTTGCCCTCAAAGGACTAGTCTCGAATGATCTTTGCCATCGAAGGACTAGTCTCGAATGATCCTTGCCCTAGAAGGACCTGTCTGTGTGTGAGTGTGTATGTGTGTGTGTGCATTTGCATTTTCTTTAGTACACTAATCTGTTTTGACACTGTGTTGTGTTGCCACTTGATATCTAATATAAAGTTTGGGTCTGAGAAACACTGGACTAGTCGACAACATGACAGCGGGATTTTATTTTCATTTTCTCCGTAATTAGATCCGTTTTTATATGTGGAAATGTTCTGCTCCAACTCAAGTTTCGTGTTATTAGAAGGAAACACAAGATGCAGAAACTCCTGTATTGTATTCATGGAGTGTGTTGTGGGGATTTTCTCTTGAGAACGGCTGTGAACACACTGACTGATGGAAGTTTTATGGCACTGAGGGAATTTCCAGCAGTTTTGTGGATAAAACACAAGCAGTTGTAAAGATCAGTAAACACACACACACACACACACACACACACACACACACACACACACACACACACTGTTGTTTCTACGTTTCTTTAATAAAACAAAGATAAACTTGCTTCATGTTAAACAACCTGCATTAAGTAAACAATATTATGAGTGGAAGAACGATTCAGATTTGTATTATTATAATATACTATTTATTATTAAATGTAACTATGTATTGAACATTGCTGTCGTTTATCGGATTGCTGTTGCTAACATTTTATAAAAGCAGTAATTCACTGGAGGCTGTGATGACAGCGATTGTTGATCACCACAAAACTTAGTTTCAACTCATCACTCCTTCATCATCCCTCATTAAAATACTCATTCAGAAGTTGATGTTAATATAATTTTAGTGTGAAAAAATCACTTCTTACACATCGCTCTAAAATGCTCAATTCTGATTGGTCAATGGCGCCATCTAGTGGTCTGATATTATATGAGTAACAACCGCACATCCGCATATCAGAGTCATCGTTCCTGCTTCCCTGATTACTAATTAAATAACGTCAATGTTTCATGTGCATTTATTTGTTTATTTAGTTAGTAGGCGTGTAATAAGCGGGATAATGAGACGGTCATTAATTACAAAATAAACATCAACAGAACTCTTTTCAGCTGTTTGGTGATTTATTTATTCACATAATTACATAATTTCAATGCAAATCTATATCATATGTCCATGTATTTATTTATTTGGTTAGTAGTCGTGTAATAAGCGGGATAATGAGCAGTCAGCCGGTTCATAACGTAAAATTAACCCCTTCAGTCGTCCGCTTCACGTCGGGATCCAGATCACCCTGTCGAGGTTTATTGTGCGATAACAACCGTATTAAAATTATAAAATTAAATATTCCCTTAAGAACACCCATTAAACATGTTAAAATCACAATGACGCACATCCTCTTATTGCTTTAATCTTACACTTAACGGCCAAAGAAACGGTGCGTTTTAGAGGCTGGATGTATAAACAGGCAGAGAAGCTCAAACCTCATTGGACAGTTGAGTGTGATGTCATGTGTGAATGGAGAGGGGTTCTCATTGTGTGTTTCTCTCTGCAGGAGCTCCAGTTGTTTAGCATGAAGTGAAGCGATGACGAGGTGGAACTGAAGCGCATCTGTGTGCTGCTCCTGTAGGACACACTCACACACACACACACACACACACACACACACACACACACACACTCACAGTCGAGGGCTGGCGTGAGTTTTTGTCTTGTGGAGTTTCCTCTCAGTCGGGACTTTGGGCCGCCCGCCGAACGCCAGCAGGGTGACATCATCAGCGGCTGCTACAATGGGGCCGTTGATGTTGTGAGGGGCCCCTGAGGGCCGCGACGCTCCTCTGAGAGAGAGACAGACAGAGAGACATTACGACAGAGGAAGCAGAGGGATTGTGGGTATGTGTGAGCGTGTGGTACCCATGCACTCGGTGAGGTCCATCGGGGCCGAGGGTCTGGTGGCGCTACTGGAGGGCGGGCTTGACCGCGTGCTGTTGATTGACAGCCGCCCGTTTGTGGAGTATAACACGTGTCACATCCTGGAGGCGGTGAACGTGAACTGCTCCAAACTGATGAAGAGACGATTACAACAAGACAAGATCCAGATCACTGAACTACTGCAGCACAGCGCCAAGAGACAGGTCAGAGTTCAAGCACACATGAACATTCTCTCATCATTTATCCATCCTCATGTCGTTCCAAACCCATATGACTTTATTTCATCTCTGAAACACAAAAGATGTGTAGCGGATTGTTCAGGATGCTCGGTTCCTCGCCTCAGTCCGGGTGGTGGAGGACAATACGAGGAGGTTACCCCATGTGACTCTACCCTCCCTAGCAACCAGGCCAATTTGGTTGCTAAGGAGACCTGGCTGGAGTCACTCAGCACGCCCTGGATACTCGCTGAGTGACCCAGATTGCTGCCATGCTATCGTATGACTTCAGAAGACTTGGAATATACTTTCATTATTTGGAAAAGAGCAGCGTGAACATTCTGCTAAACATCTTTGTGATTCTCTATGGGTTTGAAACAACATGATGATGAGTAAATGATGACATAATTTTCTCTACTACTTCGCTCTTATTTAAATTTCATTTAAAAGTGTGTAGAAGTGTGTGTTTGTGTGTTCATGATGAACAAATGAAACAAGCTATCCTCTCTCACGAGGGCCTTTGTGTTGCCATAGCAACAGGTTACCGAGTGACCTCATCACAGAGCTATCTGTGCAACCTCTCTCTCTCTCTCTCTGGTTCCTTAAATTAGTTTTTAGGATGAATATTGCACCCTTCAAAGCCAAAATACAGTAACTACAACACTGAAACAAAAACAACAGCTTCAAAGTTTTTGGACTTTTCAGCCAAATGTGGATTATCAGATAGTGTTGAATACAACACACAGGACAGATCACAGTCGAAGAGCACAACAGTGAGAAGACATGAATGATTGTGTGCTGTTCTCCATGTGCTCCAGTCTTCAGTGTAT
>NC_068322.1:253622-263622 GCF_025860055.1 Xyrauchen texanus | reverse complement strand
ACACACACAAACAGCACCACTTACTCACACACACACATACAAACAAACATGCGACACACACAAACACCACCACTTACTCACACACACACATACAAACAAACATGCGACACACACAAACACCACCACTTACTCACACACACACATACAAACAAACATGCGACACACACAAACACCACCACTTACTCACTCACACACATACAAACAAACATGCGACACACACAAACAGCACCACTTACTCACACACACACATACAAACAAACATGCGACACACACAAACAGCACCACTTACTCACACACACACATACAAACAAACATGCGACACACACAAACACCACCACTTACTCACACACACACATACAAACAAACATGCGACACACACAAACACCACCACTTACTCACACACACACATACAAACAAACATGCGACACACACAAACACCACCACTTACTCACACACACACACATACAAACAAACATGCGACACACACAAACAGCACCACTTACTCACACACACACATACAAAGAAACATGCGACACACACAAACAGCACCACTTACTCACTCACACACATACAAACAAACATGCGACACACACAAACAGCACCACTTACTCACACACACATACAAACAAACATGCGACACACACAAACACCACCACTTACTCACACACACACATACAAACAAACATGCGACACACACAAACAGCACCACTTACTCACACACACACATACAAAGAAACATGCGACACACACAAACAGCACCACTTACTCACTCACACACATACAAACAAACATGCGACACACACAAACACCACCACTTACTCACACACACACATACAAACAAACATGCGACACACACAAACACCACCACTTACTCACACACACACATACAAACAAACATGCGACACACACAAACACCACCACTTACTCACACACACACATACAAACAAACATGCGACACACACAAACACCACCACTTACTCACACACACACATACAAACAAACATGCATACACACACAAACAGCACCACTTACTCACACACACACATACAAACAAACATGCGACACACACAAACACCACCACTTACTCACACACACACATACAAACAAACATGCGACACACACAAACACCACCACTTACTCACACACACACATACAAACAAACATGCGACACACACAAACACCACCACTTACTCACTCACACACATACAAACAAACATGCGACACACACAAACAGCACCACTTACTCACTCACACACATACAAACAAACATGCGACACACACAAACACCACCACTTACTCACACACATACAAACAAACATGCGACACACACAAACACCACCACTTACTCACACACACATACAGACAAACATGCGACACACACAAACACCACCACTTACTCACACACACACATACAAACAAACATGCGACACACACAAACAGCACCACTTACTCACACACACACATACAAACAAACATGCGACACACACAAACACCACCACTTACTCACACACACACACATACAAACAAACATGCGACACACACAAACAGCACCACTTACTCACTCACACACATACAAACAAACATGCGACACACACAAACACCACCACTTACTCACACACATACAAACAAACATGCGACACACACAAACACCACCACTTACTCACACACACATACAGACAAACATGCGACACACACAAACACCACCACTTACTCACACACACACATACAAACAAACATGCGACACACAAACACCACCACTTACTCACACACACACATACAAACAAACATGCGACACACACAAACAGCACCACTTACTCACACACACACATACAAACAAACATGCGACACACACAAACAGCACCACTTACTCACACACACACATACAAACAAACATGCGACACACACAAACAGCACCACTTACTCACACACACACATACAAACAAACATGCTGACACACACAAACACCACCACTTACTCACTCACACACATACAAACAAACATGCGACACACACAAACACCACCACTTACTCACACACACACACATACAAACAAACATGCGACACACACAAACACCACCACTTACTCACACACACACATACAAACAAACATGCGACACACACAAACAGCACCACTTACTCACACACACACATACAAACAAACATGCGACACACACAAACAGCACCACTTACTCACACACACACATACAAACAAACATGCGACACACACAAACAGCACCACTTACTCACACACACACATACAAACAAACATGCGACACACACAAACAGCACCACTTACTCACACACACACATACAAACAAACATGCGACACACACAAACAGCACCACTTACTCACACACACACATACAAACAAACATGCGACACACACAAACAGCACCACTTACTCCACACACACACATACAAACAAACATGCGACACACACAAACAGCACCACTTACTCACACACACACATACAAACAAACATGCGACACACACAAACAGCACCACTTACTCACACACACACATACAAACAAACATGCGACACACACAAACAGCACCACTTACTCACTCACACACGCAAACACACGCCTGTAATCTCGTGTGTGTGTGTTTATCAGTTGAGGTCTCACACTGAAAGTAGTTTCTCTTCATCCGGTGGTTTCTGTTCATGCTGGTTCTCAGGTGGTTTTGTGGAGTTCTCCCGTCTGTTTCCGGGTCTGTGTGAGGGGAAGTCCACGCTGGTTCCGTCCTGCGTCTCTCAGCCATGTCTCACGGTTACCAACATCGGACCGACACGGATCCTGCCTCACCTGTACCTGGGCTGCCAGAGAGATGTTCTCAACCAGGTCAGACTGAATGCCGTGTGCGCGGTTACACCCTAGCAACCACTTCAGTAGCAAAGCAATACGCCACGATTCTGTCACAATTTGTGTCCAAACACTGCAGGATCTGATGCAGCAGAACGACATCGCTTACGTGCTGAACGCCAGCAACACCTGCCCCAAACCAGACTTCATCCCGGACTCTCACTTCCTGCGAGTGCCAGTGAACGACAGCTTCTGTGAGAAGATCCTGCCCTGGCTCGACAAATCTGTGGAGTTCATAGGTCAGAGCGCATCATGTGACTGTTGTGTATGACGCCATGAGCGTTTGATTTCTGGCCTCATTGTGTGTGTTTGTGTTCAGAGAAAGCCAAAGCGTGTAACGCTCGAGTTCTGGTCCACTGCCTCGCCGGCATCTCCCGCTCTGCAACCATCGCAATCGCTTACATCATGAAGAGGATGGACATGACGCTAGATGAAGCTTACAGGTGCGACACAGACCCAGTCACATGGTCACAGACGTCATCTGTCATCCATTTGTTTAAGCAAGATTTTGGCAGCATGCTTATGTTCACCTGTCACTCATGATGCAGGTGTGTTTGTGTCTGTGCCACTGATGATGTCATCATGCTTATATCAGCACAAATGCATGTTAAGCTATTTTACCTCCTGAGCAAGTGCGGACATGAGTACAGAGTCTCAGGTTCGGATCATGTGACCAAGTGACATGTGAAAGCCCCTGAATGAGGATTTCTGAGTGAACTGTCCCTTTAAACTGTCACCAAGAATCAATGCGTGAATCTCACAAAACCTGCAGTAACATGCCCAGCTCATAACATTATAGAGATGAGATATTTGTAAAGAAATATTCAGTACAAGTTAATCTCAATCGACAGCATTTATGAGTTCCTCCTTTCCTTTAATAAAGCACAATTGTGTGTTCCAGTGAGTCACTTCCAATGCAAGTCAATGGGGTTTAATCTGTCAACATTAAAATACTGATTCACAAGTATAGACACAAGACATGAACAATATGTGTGTTAACATGATTTTACTGTCATTAAATCACTCACTGACCACATCTGTGTGAAGATATAGACGATTATACAAATATATATATATAAACAACTTTACAACTCAAATAATACTCAAGTTTTACAGAAGAATTACTGTAAGTGTTTTTATTAAATTATAAGCATCACATTTCTAACACTAAACCGCCAAATAAACTGACCCCATTCACTTCCATAGTTTTAATCTAGGGTGTATTTAGTGACTCCAGTCAGTCTCCTAAGCAACCAAATTGGCCCGTTGCCCGTTAGGGTAGAGTCAGGTGGGGTAGCCAAATTGGCCCGGTTGCTAGGGAGGGTAGAGTCAGGTGGGGTAACCAAATTGGCCGGTTGCTAGCGAGGGTAGAGTCACATGGGGTAACCAAATTGGCCCAGTTGCTAGGGAGGGTAGAGTCACTTGGGGTAACCAAGTTGGCCAGTTGCTAGGGAGGGTAGAGTCAGGTGGGGTAGCCAAATTGGCCCGGTTGCTAGGGAGGGTAGAGTCAGGTGAGGTAGCCAAATTGGCCCGGTTGCTAGGGAGGGTAGAGTCAGGTGGGGTAGCCAAATTGGCCTGTTGCTAGGGAGATTAGAGTCACATAGGGTAGCCAAATTGGCCGGTTGCTAGGGAGGGTAGAGTCACATGGGCTAACCAAATTGGCCTGTTGCTAGGGAGATTAGAGTCACATAGGGTAGCCAAATTGGCCGGTTGCTAGGGAGGGTAGAGTCACATGGGGTAACCAAATTGGCCGGTTGCTAGGGAGATTAGAGTCATATAGGGTAGCCAAATTGGCCCGGTTGCTAGGGAGGGTAGAGTCACATGGGGTAACCAAATTGGCCGGTTGCTAGGGAGGGTAGAGTCACGTGGGGTAACCAAATTGGCCGGTTGCTAGGAGGGTAGAGTCACATGGGGTAACCAAATTGGCCGGTTGCTAGGGAGGGTAGAGTCACATGGGGTAACCAAATTGGCCGGTTGCTAGGGAGGGTAGAGTCACATTATTTTCATGACAATAAAACACTTTTTCCCTCAAGCAATTGTTATTAATGTAAAGTCCCAAAATTATACATTTATTGAAGATGTTTTAAATGAATTACAGTAATTTAATAAAATCATGTAAACAGGCTTGATTTACTTCATGCAAAATATAAGACTTTTGTTTTCTTTAGATTTCGGGTGATGAATGAGCCGGATGTTCTATAGTTCACGTTGTGCGTGTGTTCTTCCACAGGTTTGTGAAAGAGAAACGCCCACCATCTCACCAAACTTCAACTTCTTAGGTCAGCTGCTGGACTTTGAGAAGAAACTGAAGTGTGCGAGTGAACTCAAACCCAAACTGCTGCCGAAGCGGTCCATCGGAGGAGCCCGATCAGAACGTTGTGTGCAGTGATCCGCTGGAGCCTCTGCAGCTGCCCTGCATTCTGAGCCGGCCCATGAGGAACACCTGCTGGCTCGAGCGCTGTGTGGCCTTCAGCTCACGGAAGATCTGGAGGAGAACGCCAGACCCAAACGCTCCTTCTCTCTGGACATCAAGTCATACGGCGACTCTGGAGCTCCACCGCGAGAGTTTACGAAACACGCGGTTGGCGGCGACACCCCAGAGCACTACAAACCGGCCGCCTACAAAGAGTCGACCAGCAAAGCCTGTCAGTTCTCGCCCGTGCAGGAGGTTTCAGAACAAACCACACCAGAACAAAGTCCAGACAAGGAGCGGCTCGCCGAACCCGACACCGGTAAAACCAGCCTCGCGTCTAAAGCGTGCGCGCAGCCGTTACACCGCAGCGGGAGCATGGAAGAAACTCCCACCGGCTTCTTGTTCGGCGTGTCGCGCTCGCAGCAGCACATGTGTAAATCCGGTGTGGGCACGCTGAAGGGCTGGCACTCCGACATCCTCCTGGGTCCGGTGGCCGGCGGCTGGTACCTCTCGTCCGAGTCGGCGAGATTCTACTCCACCTCGGCCATCTTCAGCGGCTCCGCGGGCACTCACGGCGGCTTGACGGCGGCGTACGGCTGCGCTCAGGGTCTGGACGCCGTGCAGAGGCGCGGGCGGCAGCGCAGCGGGGACTGCGGCAACTTGCGGAGGAGCTGGCACGAGGAGAGCAGCTTCGAGAAGCAGCTGAAACACAGGAGCTGTCAGATGGAGTTTGGAGACGGAATGACAGAGAGCCGCTCCAGGGAGGAGATGGGAAATGTGGGCAGCCAGTCCAGCTTCTCCGGCAGCATGGAGGTCATCGAGGTGTCGTGGAGATCGCCGCGACGCCACAGACGTGATATCGCCACATGCTGGTTTAGACTGCAATCGCTGCAGATGCGTATCACTGAATGAGCATGTGTGTGTGTGTGTGTGTGTGTGTGTAAACGTCCCAAGACGGAGGCGTGCATTAAGGAGAATTGAACTGGAGTCACTCCACACTGAAACATCCACAGTACCTCAACTCTCCTCATCAGGCTCTTGTGATTTTGCATGATTGACATGTAGCTCATTGACAATCTCAGGTGTTCAGAGACATTTGTAAGAAATCTGTTGTTTGAGAAAATGCTTTTAGAGTATGAATGATATCATTTTATCACAGATAATACATGTATACAAGCGCTGTGATGGGTCATCATCATTGGTGTGTTTCTGAAGTAGAGAAAAGGCCAAAACTCTTCCAAGAGTCATTAAAGGGACAGTACACCTCAAAATTCTCTCATCATTTATTCACCCTATTCTAGGGTGACCAGATCAGAATTGGTAAAATTCGGGACGGACCTAAAACGGGGGTTAAATGAGGTTTTTAGCTACGTGTTCATCGGGTCCCGGACACCAGCCTGAGGCTCCATTTCAAGATTGAATGAATGAATGAATGAATGAATGAAATTACGCTTCTGTCGCCTACATAGTCTACGTAGCCTACTGCAGCTCTCTACCATCTTTTACTGTCTATGGTTGCAATGAGCAATTTTTAATATTCTATCACACTATAACTACTCGAGAGTCTGCTCTTGAGACTTTGTTCTAATTTTCGGGACAATTAGGGCAGGATTCGGGACAACTGCTTGGATTTCGGACTGTCCCGAATTTTTCGGACGCCTGGTCACCCTACCCTATTCAAGACTTTCTTTCTTCTGCAGAACACAAATGAAGATTTATAGAAGAATATCTCAGCTCTGTAGGTCCATACAATGCAAGTGAATGGTGACCAGAACTTTGAAGCTCCAAAAAGCACATAAAAGCAGCATAAAAGTAATCCATAAGACTCCAGTGGTGTAATCCATGTTTTCAGAAGTGATATGATCGGTGTGGGTGAGAAACATCAATATTTAAGCCCTTTTGTTACTGTAAATTCTCCTCCCTGCCCAGCAGGTGGCGTATATACATGAAGAAAGTGAAAGTTGAGATACATTATAAAGTTAAAACTTACATAATATTGTTCTGCCTTCTGAAGACATGGATTAAATCACTGGAGACTTGTGGATTACGTTTATGCTGCCTTTATGTGCTTTATGGAGCTTGAAAGTTCTGGTCACCATTCACTTGTATTGTATGGGCCGTTGGGCATCCAGTTCCTCCCGTTCATTTGAATAGAAGTGACTGTCTCTGCTCAGTCTCTGACGTGGCCTCGATCATGAAGGTTTTTAAGATCACGGGAAACTCATACATGTTCTGAATCACTCAACAGTAAACGGGTTTCAATCGCCGCATGACACGTCATGTGATCCAGTGATGTCATTCATGATCTCATCACCATAGAAACAGAGTTATTTTGCACTACTGAGACTCAAGAAAGAGAAATACTTTCAGTTTATCAAGCAGCACGATTGATGATGCTGGTGTGTGTGTGAGTGTGTGCGTGTGTGTGTGAGTGAGTGTGTGTGTGTGTGTGTGTGTGAGTGAGTGTGTGTGTGCGTGTGTGTGTGAGTGAGTGAGTGTGTGTGCGTGTGGATGTTCAGCTGATGTCACTTCAATTAATGTTGTTTAAAATATTTGCTATTGAAGATCAACAGAAGCGTCTCTCAGGAGTCTCTGCTGATGAATTGAATCAGGTGCGTTCAATCAGATGTTCTGATCCTGTGATATAAACCCTTCACACACACACACACACACACACACACACACACACACACACACACATACACACACACACACACTCTCATACACACACACACACACACACACACACTCTGTCTCTCACAGCATCAGTCTGAGCACTTCACATCGCTCTCTGAAGGTTTCTTGCGTTTCAGGGTTTTAGTTTTTAACGTTTGGTGCTTTTATTATGTAATGAATGATGGAACAGTGAGATGTTTGTGGAGAAGAGACTCATCATGCTGTTATTGATTCATCTGTGCATTATAAAGGAAGTCTTCATCTGTTACTCGTCATGTAATATTGAGACCATCCAATCAAGTCCACATCGAGTTTCCTAAAGCTGTGCAAATGATTGCGGGACTGACAGTCTTTATAAAGTGATCAATATGTTTCAGTCACGTGACGGTGATGTAATCAATGATTGTGTGTGAACTGATGATTCGGTTTGATTATCTCTGCAGAAACTTCCAGATGTGTGTTTATGATCATTAGATGTTTGTTGGAATAAAACACATGTGGTACTCAAAATGTCTTTGATTTACCCCAAAGGATCATGGGTAGTGTAGTTTTCACCAGGATTAGAGATATTGTGGACTGTTGGCTTCAACAAAAGCATATACGATTGATGAGCAACCTCAGAACACTATCGACCACTGAAGACAGCTTCATTTTATTATATTCCTTTCCCCGTATAAACCTTATCTAGCACCTTTTAACCTTAGCGGATCTACAAAACGCTTTGTTCCTTTGCTATATAAGTGCAGACCATTCACCAAAATCACCTGACATAAACTTCCAGCTTGACTGTGATGCGGAGGGTAGTCACATTTGGTTACCCCATGTGAATACCCTCCCTAGCAACCAGGCCAATTTGGTTACCCCATGGGACTCTACCCTCCCTAGCAACCAGGCCAATTTGGTTACCCCATGGGACTCTACCCTCCCTAGCAACCAGGCAAATTTGGTTACACCATGTGACTCTACCCTCCCTAGCAACCAGGCAAATTTGGTTACCCCATGTGACTACCCTCCCTAGCAACCAGGCCAATTTAGTTACCCCGTGGGACTCTACCCTCCCTAGCAACCAGGCAAATTTGGTTACACCATGTGACTCTACCCTCCCTAGCAACCAGGCAAATTTGGTTACACCATGTGACTCTACCATCCATAGCAACCGGGCCAATTTAGTTACCCCATGTGAATACCTTCCCTAGCAACCAGGCCAATTTGGTTGCTAAGGAGACCTGGCTGGAGTCACTCAGCATTCAAAGGATTCAAACTTGCGACTTCAAGTGTGATAGTCAGCGTCAATACTCACTGAGATACACAGACCCCTAAACATTACATTATTAAGAATAATATACGCTGATGCGAGTGAAAACACTGGAGACCGGAAATTGAAAACAGTCGAATCGTGGAACAATTCTGCGTTCAATAAAAGATGATTCATTTAAACTTTGCTTAAATAATGAGAAACCGCCATGGCAGCAGAAATCATTATCGGTGTCCCAAACAACACAATTACAATGTACACACTTACAATGTACACACTGCACTCGCCATCGTCCCAATGGAAGACGTTTCGAACCCAAGCGTTGTGTTGCCGCTAGCTTTAGCATGATATCCACCCCAGTTCAACACTTGTATCTCACTAATATACATATTTACACAGCGTGATACGATGATAAAGCGTTTAACTCACTTTTGTTTCACTAGATGTCATATTCATTATTTACAATTATTTTACCAGACCAGCGTCGATGCCAGTAACTCCGCCCCTTCCGCTGTAGACAGGAAGCCGCGAGCGCTGAGTGCACGAAGTGTCCAACATTTCACACTCTTTGAAAAAGTGCATCATCCGGGTACTCGTAGTACACTTCTTATTGTTGCATTTTCAATGTAAACACACTACTCGCGCTACTCGCGCTTCAAAATGAGGTAAATAGTGCAGAAGTGTGCGGTTTGGGATGCTAACACTGCAGCGCCATCTCCTGGACAAACTCAGGAACTACTAACACACTTTAAATGGCTTCTTTCCACTTCGATCGAGCGCTTAGTTCCTACAG